>NC_065512.1:17396834-17550703 GCF_006386435.1 Epinephelus moara | reverse complement strand
CCCCCCCCCCTCCCCACCACCTCCTGTTGAACAGAGGATCTGTGGATGTCTGTGTAAATGGGAATGAAAATACATTCTTCCTATTATTGCAGACTATTGCTGCACAAAGCTTGGGCATTTTTTATTTATTACTAGCGGTAAATAACTGTTTGTAAGCTAACTGTGATTTTGCGCCTGATTTCACCGCCTGTTTATCAAGATCACGAGATCTTGTTTGTCGCGAGAACTTGTTTTCTGAGACGGACAGGGCTCAAACAAAGTTAACTTTCTCTTGATCTGTGCGGATGAAAAATGCAGCTTTAGTGTCAGAATGTTGGTAAGATGTGTGGCTTGTGGAAAATGAACCCAATATTTACTTTAGTGACTATAGGGCAAAAGAATTGACCATAAATTGTGATCACGTTCATTTTCCTTATTGACGACAATACATTCAGAGCTGCTGCAAGTCTCCTACGGGGGCGTGGCGCTGACGTCACTGAATCAGGAAGTGAGCTGAGTGGGGTATCTCGCTTTATCCAATATCTCTGCTGTTAGTCTTGTTGTCACATGAATCACACAAGTATTTTATGCCATAGAGTTTCTTAGAGGTGTTTTTAAAAAAAAAATATTGACAGTGAACATGAGGACAAGTCATATAAGTCAGAGTTCAGAGTTCAAAATGCACTTAATCTAATTATAGCAGGAGGCCAGCAGTAATATATTTCTGTACTGAGGTGCACAGCATATGTGCCTCTCTGGTGGTGTTAAAGCTGCACCCAAATGAATGTACACCCATGCATACAGACACACACACATATGGAGATGGTCCAAGAGAGACAGTGTGTGAGGACAAAGAGAGGGTTTATAAACTGGGGCACATAACGAGTCTAGGACAATAATTTAGCTTGGGAGCTCATCAAAATACGGTCACACAAGTTCAATAGTTGTGACACAATGCGTCTTTGTGTTTCATTTAAACAGGTCAAAAGAGAGAAAAAAATAAGGCAGCACGAGAACTGTTAAATACAGAAAACAAAGGGAGTGCAACAGGTGTGCTGAGACTGAGACACAACTGCAGGTGTTTTTACTATGTGTTTATCGTGAGGTGTTGAAGGACTATAATTACTGTAAAGACTAGTCACAGTGTGATCTGTCTGACTGCAGTAATAGACTAAACACCCACCGGCTCCAGAGTCTGCTGAGTAGACTGTTACTATAGAGGGGAAAAACAGTGTATCCTTCCCACTTGATAAAAAAGTAATCTTGGTTTCCTGGCACACTCATCTACATACCATTGAGCTCACTGAGTAACCTGAGAGAGCAGAGGAGCTATGCAGGGCTGAGAGGGAGGGAGGCAGTGAAAGATGCAGAAATGAGTAATCGAGGAGTATGCAAGAAGATTTTGCAAGAAAAAAGGGAGAGCGAAGGGAGTGAAGAAAAATTAATCCAAAAGAAAAATAAAATCAGAGATGATGGGGATGGTGGGAGAAGAAACATTGTTGCTTCAAACTTTGACATTTTGGGAAATATTCACATTCTTGCTGTGAGTAAGATAAGAAGATTTGACATCACTATGCCTGTACGATTAACATGGAACTGAAGCCAGCAGCCAGTAAGCTTAGCTCAGCATTAACAGCTGGCTAAAATATTTGTGTCATTCATACAAAAGCATAAGTTTAAAATCAACAATTTGTGGTTTCGCTGTTAGGCTATGGACTATTTAGGGTTTAAAAATAAACAAGATAGAAATCATTAGTAAGCTGGAATTTCATTACTTTCAAACAGAGCCAGGGTAACGTCAATCGTTAGCTTTTTCTAGTATTCATTGCTAAGGCTTAGCTGCAGCCAAGCTAACCTTAGCTGCTAAGCTAACCGGCTGTTGGCAGTAGCATGATATTGAACCAATAAATATGAGAGTGGTTTAAATATTTTTATCTAATTCCCTGCAACAAAGTGAAAAAGCACATTTCCTAAAATGTATAACTACAACTTCCAATTTCAGCTAGCTAACATGATCTACATTTTTGTTGACTCCATACAAATTAACAGAATTAAAATGAAGTTTTATCTGACGTAATGTGTGGACGTAATGTTTATGTTTTCAACAAACACGATATAACGTGTTAATCAGTAGGCTGACATTTTTGTTACTTTTAAACAGAGCCAGGTTAAGTGTTAGCTGTTCCCAGTCTTCTTTGCTAAAGGTTAGCTTGTTAGCTTAGCTGCTAGGCTAACAGGCAGTTGTCAACTAGCTTGAGGGTGGTGTCAATCTTTTCATCTAACTCTCTTCAACTCTTTTGTGGACTCCATGCAAAATCACAGGATTAAAATCAACCTTTTCTGTTTTTACCTGAGGTAATGTGTGGACTATTTAGAGTTTCAACAAACAAGAATAACGTGTGTTAATCAGTAGGCTGCCATTTTGTTACTTTCAAACAGAGCTAGGCTAAGTGTTAGCTGTTTGCAGTCTTCTTTGCCATGGTTTAGCTGGGTAGTTTAGCTGCTAAGCTAACTAGCTGTTGTCCGTAGCTTGATATTGAATTGACAGGGGAGCGTATCTACGTTTCCCGGGTGTCTATGTTCCCCACTTAACTGTGCAAAAAAGGTTCTATGTTCCCCACTTACACAAAAAAGGTTCTATGTTTCCCGGGTTCTATGTTGCCCGCTCAACCAAGCGGGAAACATAGAACCCTTTTTGTGTAAGCAGGGAACATAGAAGCTTTTTTGCAGGGTTAAGTGGGGAACATAGAAACTGGGAAACATAGAACCCTGGAAACATAGGGATGACCCATAGACTGTATGACCCCATTGACAGATGGTATCAATCTTTTCATTTAACTCGCTGCAACAAATTAAAAAAGCATATTTCTCAAAATGTAAAACTATCAGTTTCAATTTGGTGTATAAAACTGGTAGCATGTGATATATCAAAACTTTAGGAAGTGCAAATCTGGTGTCTAAATAGCTCACACTTCCTAATTCAAATGTTTTCATTGCCACATGGCAAACCTAAAAAATTCAGTGTAGTCTTGTTATTCTTACACGTCTAAACCGCTCCTCTTCTGTCCTGTGAGCTGATTATAACCAGATTAGTGCTCAGTGGAGGAGGACTGCATGAATGAGCACGCTCTAAATACTACAAGCAACATCAGAGAAAGTAAAAGCTAAAGGAAGACACAACATTCTGGGTAACTGTTGTGCAAGTTTAGCCCCATTTTTCTGCTACGTCTCCCTCTTCATGTCAACACCAGCAGCAACCCCCGACATGCTCCTCTGTAGAAGCACGTCACCATGGTAAAAGCTTAAGGAGAAGCTTTGGCAACAATGGTCGCCACAGTTTCTCTCACTGAGTGGGTACACTACTTTAAATTTCATTCACTGACAGATGACGGTGAGTCTCTGAACTTTAGCACCAAAACGTAACCTGTTCATTAATCATTAATCAGCCAAAAAAAAAAACATAGCATGATCACACACAAACAGCTGCACATTATGATCCCATACCTTTTTCAAAGATGTACAAACCATGACATAGTGTAGTATTTTACTGACTTAAAATGTGCTTAAAGTACAGTCCAGTACAGACAGTACCTGTTATGGACTGTACATTTACTCAAGTACTGTACTTCAGTACAAAATTGATGTACTGTAATTGAGTATTTCCAATTTTTCTGTGCCATATTTCTACTCCACTAGTGATATTTGGAGGCAAATATCTATAGCTGCAATTGCAGATGTCTGCAGCTGCAACATTTAAGTGCCAAAAGCATTCATGCATCAATAATTATAATTCAGTAATAGTATACATTATTCTTAAATGGCCCCTTCTGCATGATGAGGACATGACGCTAACACTTTTGTACTTTTACTTTAGTCAGATTTAGAACACAGAACTTTACTTCTAACATATTATTCTTACAGTGTGATACTGCTGCTTTTACTTAAGTTAAAGCATGTCTTCCACCACTGGACAGTGAAAATCAACCTCAACCCTGCAAAGAGAGCTCTTGGCTAAAACAAGTGAAGAGGCGAACACCATCTGGCCGTCTCCATAGAAACCCTCGTAAAGACACTTTGGAACGTGGAGGAGCAAAGAAACTACTTTTAACACCTAACGTATGGAGGGAAACATCACTGAGCTTAACATGAAGCCAAACATTTAAACAACTTTACCAAGTCGATCATGATCAGACTCAAAGTGTGTTTGTGTCTTTATGTTGCTATTTTAATGAAAAAAAGAAAAAGGTGTAGGCATACCGAGCACCAGTAACTCCAGCTGGGCTTCATTCTTCCCCTCCAGATCATCAGCAATGACAACTTTACAAAAGTACACTCCACTGTCGCCCCACTGCAGCTCCCCAATACGCAGGTCTGCTTCTGCACAGAGACAGGAAACATCAAGGTTATACGTGCTGCAAGAGGTGAGGTCATGTCACAAAGCAGGTCAGTGTTTAATGGCAGCACTCCTGAATTCAAACTGATTGGTTGACAACAAACTGACTATAATGACTTGGTTAAACAGTCTAGAACACACTGACACCTGTATAGTTATGTATGGATGATGGGTTTTGTTTGAAAATGCTCAGTAGCCTACTATTGGTAGCTGAGTGGTTACAGTGCATGCTAACAGCAGCATCCTGGGTTCGATTCCCGACTCAGGTGCTTTGTTGCATGTCAACATCACAAAAACGCAAACAGCCCTATCCAGAGCCAGTGTTTAGTTTGTCCATTCTGGGCTACTGTAGAACAACATGACTGACAACATGGGAGAGGACCTGCTCTGTATGTAGATACAAACAGCTTATTCTGAGGTAGCAAAAACACAACAATTCTTATTTTCAGGTGATTGTAAAGGGATAAAAATATAGTTATGAATATTATATTTTATTTCAGCCATTAGATGCCACTAAATTCTACACACTGGACCTTTAGCAAAGAGAAATTAAATAGTCAAAAAATAGCAAAATTTTGATTTGAATTATAAACAAATGATTAAAGAATACGCAAGCAAGATTATCTGACCAGGCATTTGATGCCATTTTCAGTACCTGACAAACTTTAATACTTTTTGGTCGGCACCAAGAACATTGAGGTTTGAATACACCCACAACTTGACACTTGACAGCAGTGACAGCTTCTTTCTGTGTGTGTTTTTGTCATCTGTAGAGCTTTTGTGAAGCCAAGACAAAAGTAACCCCATAGCATTTACATGTAAATACAAGACAATTACAACTGAAAGTAGAGGTGAATACCAGCATAGATTAATTTATCATGTCAGTGAGCATTTATTTTATTTACTGTATTAAATGACGTCAAGAGGGTGTTGTTGAATGTGGTTCCACTGACACATCAGGACAGAAGAAGGGTGTTTTGTCTTGATAAGGTTTGGGGTTTTACAAGGAGTCACACATGAATAGGAGTGATAGCAGGAGAGTGTGATCATGTGGCCGTGTGTGTGTGTGTGTGTGTGTGTGTGTGTGTGTGTGTGTGTGTGCCCTCTCCATTGTAAGACAAAGACAAAACAGGTTTATTTTGAGAACAGGAAACACAAATCTCAGTCAGCTCTGGTCAAACAGCCACAGCAACTCTTTCACCTTAAAGGGGACCTATTATGTTGTGGCTTTTTTTATGTCTTAAATAGAATGTTATAATGTCAGCTTTTCATATTAAACGTGCCCAAAGTTCCAAATAATGAGGTAAATGTATGTAGAAGTGAACTTTTACATTCCTGTGAGCAAAAACCTCAGGCTACAGACCTTTCTGAATACTCTGTTTCCAGCGTTTTTCTACTTTTAAAACAAGCTGATGTCGGGTTTCTTCATATGGTCATCTGCTCCAGGCACATTATTGTGGTGTTTACATTATGTAGCCTACACTGCTACATGTAGCTACATGCTAATGTCCGGGAAGCATTTAATCTTGGTTGTTGATGTTGTTAATTTCTCCCTGATTTTGTATCATATCTGCTTGTACATGTCAGATTGTGAAGATTTTAGAGACTTTAATAGGTTTAGAATAAAAAAGATGACATTACTGTTAATGATGGAGATGTCTCTGCCTTTGTAGTGCTCGGCCAGCGTCATGGAGGCTCCCTGCTTCGAGGCCACAACTCGAACTGTGCGGCTGCTGTCGGAGCACTCCAGGTGGGACTTGGCGCCCAGCTCGGAGGTGTGGACGCCCAGACTCTTGGGCAGGGTGAAGGACTCCTGTGTGCGATCTCGACAGTAGGACTTGTACCACCACTGCACCACCGGGGCCTGAATGGAGGCTGTCTGGTACTGACATGGTAGGACCACGGACTGGAAGAGCATCGCAAACTTCTGCTTCTCCCGTATTGTGACATGCACGCCATCGCACACACACACTGACAAGGGAAGAGAGAAAGGAAATGGAAATAAGTGACAAATATAGAGAGCTTTTGTCTCCTGACACGTCATTTGGCTATTCCGAGAGTCATGCAAATGTTGCTCAAAGATAAAATGTGTGCAGCAAAGTTCAAACACATCATTGTATCAACACTGAGAAATACCAGGTTCACCTACTTGACACACAGTAATCACCACCAGGCAGCTTCACAGAGAGTTTGTTCACTCATTTTACACCCCAAAGCTGTGTCTCTCCCAGTATGACCATCAGAGGGGGGAAAAACTGAGCTTAGGGCTACAACGTATGATATTTTCCATTCTCAATCAAATAAATAGACTATAATGTTAAAAACAGTAAAATGTAGATACAAAATAGATATTACAATGTCCTGCAGCACAAAGTGACATCTTTAAATTGCATTTAATTTCCAACCAACACTCCCAAACCCAAATATATTCAGTTTCTAATAATTTAAAACAAAGACAAGAAACAAATCCTCACATTTGGGAAGCTGGAACCAGCAACGGTTTGGCATCTGTGCTTGAAAAATTACTTAAATTAATATGTAAGAGACTCATTTTTTCAGCCCTGATAGTGCTGCCAGTTTATTAGGTACACATATCGCAGCAATAAACCCACGTTCTTGAAGGTTATAATGTTCAGTTTTTGTTTAATCTGTTTTGAGAAGTGTTGATTTAACTGGGGTGATACTGAATTGTGTTACATTAAGAGCTGTTTCGTGCAGTGTTGTAGTACGATTTGACAGTCTCAGTCTCGTCCATCAGTCAGTCCCTCGACTCAACCGCATTTTTACTCTGTCTTATCTCGGTCTTTAAAGCCCATTTTATTTCAAGACTGTTCAAGAGGGAAAGAAGTAGCACCTGCGCATTCAAATCCACGGCACGAAAGTTTAATCAAGACGATGTTTAGGTCCTATTTGGTAGGAGTAAGTAGGATCAAAATGTCTCAATTACGCTTTTGTGGCATGAAGTAAGTGTACAGGTGTTACTTTTTTCCTATATGCACGTTGTTTTTTTGTCACTCAGCTAAAACTAATGTAGTTTAATACAACAGCACTGCAATAGTTCGTCTAACTTAATATAGGAATGGCAGAAGACTAAATATGAGTACAAACTTGAGCTGAAGAGATGAGTTTATTAATATTTTAGTCATTTGACAGAAAAATCTGTTTTTCAAGCACAAATGCCACAAATCTCCTAATTCCAACTTCTAAACTGTAAAAATTTGCTGCTTTCCTTGGTCTTACATGACAGCAAACTAAACCTACATGATGTGCATAAATAAAAATAAAATTATTGTCCCTCAACACCAGTCAAGACCGCAACTGTGGAGAAATCAAACAGTTGCCTCTGCAAAAAATAGTAGTGTTGATTGAAGATGGTTAGGAGGATTTCAACTACAGAGCTATAGAAAACAAAGGAAATTCCCATAAAATTCTCCTCTGCAGTACCTTTTGATTATTTTGGGCATTTCAGGCATTTCTTATGGTGCACGTATACATGCAAACAAAAAAGAGGTGAACGAAGAGGAGTCTTCTTTGGTTTCTTTGGGTATTTTTATGGGAATGTGTATCTTTTCGATCAGTTTGAGAATTGCATACAGTTTGCATGTTCCACATTTTCTCGTCTAGGTGTCATAAAACGTGGGACTCACACTGGTCTGGTCTTGGTCTTGACTTGGTCTTGGATAAGGTAGTCTTGACTACACTGGTTTTGTAAGGTTGATTTATCTGCCATTTATTTTCTTTATTAATTAATGGTACTGTCCGAAACAAATCAGGAAAATTGCTACGTATAATTTCTTAAAACCTAAAGGTTACGTCTTTAAATGTCTTGTTTTGTCCAACAAAGTGTTCAAAAACTAAAGATATTCAGTTTACTGTTATATAAGACCAGGAATAGCAGCAGATTTTTTATAGTTTAGAAGCTGAAATTTAGGAATTTGTGGCATTTTTACTTGAAAAACATAATTTTTCTGTCAATTGACTAAAATATTACTCAACTAATCATTTCAGCTCTAGTTTGTACGCATATTTAGTCTTCCCTCATTCATATATTGTGTTGGACAAACTGTTGCAGCACTGGGTATTAACCCACATTAGTTTTAGCTGAGTGTGGACAAAAACAGTTCCAAGACAGGAAGAGGATGCAGCTGACCTCTCGCCCACAGGAGAACCAGCTGCACCTCTTCTTTGTTTGTGTGGATGATTCACTACACCTGGGAGATATTTAGCGTCATATTAAAACAGGAGCAAAGACGGGAAGAGAGAGTATTATGTGTGTGTGGAGAGGGGGCTTCTCTGCTGCTCTGTATCAGGGTCAGGAAGGTTAAATTCCAGTGTGTCTGGGGGGCTGGGGAGGCCTGTGGAGAGGCAGGGGGTTGTCATCACAGAGGGAGGGGATGGAGAGGTCTGACGGACGATTGTGGGTGCTTTCTGCTGGTTATATTAGCTCTAGGTGGGGCAGGAACTCACTCTAAACATTTCCCAGAAAGACAGGAAATCAAAACAAAACAAATCCACCAGCCCGACTCTCCTTCGGACCGTTTATCGCAGTCATCTAAAATGGATGCTTTTCTTAGTTTCCTTCTTATACGTTCCTTCTTAAGTCTGCTTATTTTCAGGCCACCATTAGGACTGTATGCAACTGTAAAAATCTTCTCTGTTTGTCTGAATTAACTTCAGTTCAGTAAAACAAGAGCAGAAATCCTAACCCTTTTCCATGAACACTCCTCTCATTACGCTTCTGTAGGACTGCAACTAAGAGTTATTTTCAATCAATTTCAATTAATAGTTTAGTGTTTAGTCCATGAAATGTTGGGAAATACTTGAAGAAAACGCTCCAGGCAACATAATTAGATGTTGTTTTGTCCAACAAACAGATCATATCTAACAGATTTTCAGTTTACAATATTTAAACCAAGAAAATAAAAACAACAAATCCATACATTTGAGAAGCTGGAATCACAGGATGGTTTACGCTTCTGCTTGAAAAATGAATGAAAGTAACAAAGGTTTATCATAATTGTTGGCAATTTTTATTGATATGTCATTTCAGCTCAAGTTTTAGACAAGTGTGTTAATGTTTCATGAAGTAAAACCCAAATAAATCAGGTCATTTTGACGGGATATTTCACCCACAAAATGATCATCTGTATATTACCAACCCATTGTTACACTGAATTTGTGAAGAAACCTTTGTTTGCCTCCACGGTGAACAGATAATCCACTGATGAATTGAAGTCATAGGGGACCATGTTAAACACCAGGACACACACACAACTCGTGCAGTACAATCTAAATCTCTCTTATCCAGCTGTATGTTCAGTAATTCCCAAACCAGTCCGTTCTCAATTACTGTTTATACAATTTCCTGTAAATGTAATGCACCAAAATTCATGCATATCCTACATAATCATGAGCCAGTAATTTGTGTATCACCAACGTATTTGGTAAGGCTGCAATCACATGACCAATACGCTGACAGGAGTACAGAAGGTGGTGGATGGGTCACAAAACACAGGACTTTCCTTAAGGAGATCATTGTTTGGAACTAAGTAAACTTTGAGTCATTTTAAGGTGCGTCGTCACCATGATTCTTCTCTTAAACCTGTCCATAGTAATTTTACTTGCCTAAACCAAATCTACGTAACTTTATGTTAGGTATTTAATGTCACTGGAGGGGTGATAATTTGTAGGATGTCATACAAACCATTGCATGAGGATATGTTGCCCAAACACATGCAGTTTCACTAAAGCGTTTCTATTGAAAACACTTTCCAATAGACAGTCTAATGCACGGACAAATAGTGCACCTGGGCAAACATGTGATGTGCTCCATGGAATGAGAGTTCAAATGCACACGCTTGCGTTGCTGAGCATATGACTGGATTGACTGGATAGATGAGACTTTATACTGCAGGTGTTGTGTGAGAGTTTGTAAATGGATGTTTTGCTGTTGTTAAAGGTGGCCCACCTTCCGCCTTGATTCGTCAAAAATTTTCTTGGATTTTGGATTCTTCGTTCACTGTGGAGGTTAGCAAAAAAAGCAATGTTCTATTCACGGATTTAAGAGTTCGGTCTCACTCCAATGTCGTAGAAATCTGGTGCTTGGGAAGTGACTTGCGGCATCAGAAACCGACGATAAAAGGTGTCCTTTAACGTCGGCATGATACGAAGCCAGTTGCTGTTACAGTTTAAGGGTGCCCAGCTGCGTCGGGGGAAACACGGCAGGACAAAGATGAAAGTTAAGGCGGTGAAAGTCTGACTGGGGCGGCCAGGAGTGATGGTAGATGGGTCCAAGAAACACAGAGTTTCATCCGAGAGAGCGGTAAGATTCTAAAGCCAAACACGGTTCTTTTTCCCTAAACCTAACCACGTATTTTTGTTGCCTAAACCCAACCACATGTGTTTGTTGCTGCAGGAAAAAAACGTCAGTTCGCATTCTTGTACCGACATAGTGCTTTTATTTTGAAAGAGACTGATTGTAAACGTTAAATGTCCTGTGAAAACAGAAGTGTACTTTAAAAACAGACAATGCATGTAACAGACAGAACTTGACACAGTGTCCCAGAACGTCAACAACCAACACACCCAGGGTACCTTTCACATCGTTTGTGGACGTGGAAAGTCCATGACCAAACATGAATATGTGATGAGGTCAGTGAGAGAATGTGTTGAATTGAACGTAACACGAGGT
Source organism: Epinephelus moara (assembly GCF_006386435.1). Classification (NCBI taxonomy): domain Eukaryota; kingdom Metazoa; phylum Chordata; class Actinopteri; order Perciformes; family Serranidae; genus Epinephelus; species Epinephelus moara. Next base: position 17,539,640 of record NC_065512.1, on the reverse strand, counting down.
GAGTAACTGTTCTACAAATAATCATTTTGTGGTGAAGTATTCCTTTAATGACGCACTGGTCAAATGAGCAACATCCCCCTGATAAGATACTACACTTTATCTACACATTATCTATCAACAGTGATAGTGGTGATGGAGCCAGATGATTGTTACAGAGAGCAAGAGGAGGGGTGACTGAGCTCCTAAATTCCTCCCACAAGGGAGCTCTCTTCCCTTTGTTTCCTTTTTCATGGACCAGTCCATTGTTAAGGCTGGGCTGAAAATCCCCCCACCCCCCTCCTCTCTGTCCCACTTGAGGAGCAGAGAGGGGGGAGGAGGTCACAGACTCCCAACCAATGAGAGTATCTGGCCTCCTCCAGCTGGGTGTGAACAGACCAATTAACAGCCAGAGATTTGAACCAGACCGTTACTCTGTGAATGCCATCAGTCGGAGGTGAGAGGAGGTTTGAACTGTTAATCATTGTTTGCATGAAGTTAACATCAGGTGTGACTCACTGTAGGTTAATGAGCAGGTTACAGAGACAGCAGACAGCCTCCTCCTCCACCTACACACAAACTACAGGCCTCATTTCAACATTAAACTACCTTTTAACACAGTGTGGGACGCAGGTCAGAGCTCTGCTGCTGGATGCTGCATGTTTCCTGAACACAGTCAGACTTTTCCTCTGCAGAGCTGTCACATTTCCTGCTTTTACTGTGTCGCACATTCCTTCACATTGACTCACTGGACCCACAAAAACACACTGATAAGACTGAATATGGCTTGATAAAGGATTTCAGGTTTCGGCAACTGCGCAGTTTTGTCAGGGGTTCACAGACACAGGTACATTTTCAGTCTTCTTGAGAGCTGATGTGCACTTTATGGCCACTAATTATAGTTTTAGTTTTAAAGTTATAACATACCCTGTAGGGCTGCAGTTACCTTTCATTTTCATTTGTAATTGATGCAAATTAAGATATTTATGTCTATAAAATGTCCAATAATAGTGAAAAATACCCTTTCATGGTACTGTATTTAATGGCTTATTTCACTTGATCAACAGTCTGACACTAAAAATATTTCATTTACTTTTATAAATGATGAAGAAAAGCATAAAATCCTCACACCTGAGAACCTGAGAGCAGGAACTGTTTGACATTATCGCTTGAAAATTAACTAAACCGACGAATCATCTATTGTAGCAGCTCTATCTTAGTATATTGCACCTTTAAAGTACAGCTCCAACATTAAACATTGTGCCTTAAAATATTTTTTACACAGCAAACTGTAGTATACAATACAAACAGGCCTATAACAGCACAATTTTAAGCCCCTCTGGGATACTGTTATCTTATCTGAGGAGATAAAATAGGGGAGACTGGGGTCGGTTGGCACACTTTTCATGCTCATACTTACTTCTCTATTATTTACGTTAGAATATTCTGAGCAGCAGCAAATGAAAGGTTAATGTCTCAGCTATCAATAAATGTGTTTTAATGTACAAAAATGTTTTCTAACATTAGCTGATTTGTAATTAAAGTCATCTCAAGGTTGGTCGGCACAATGTTAAAATGCTGTAGTTATAGATAAATAGAGCAACCAAAAGGGACAATTTGAACATTTCATTCAAACAAGATCAGAAAATCATGAATGTTTAAAGGAATATCAGCCCATTTTAAAAACAAAACACCAGTAAGAATGTCTAATTACCTTTGTCACTGACCATTCAAAAATAATAATAGCCTAATTAACCATGAACGTAAATGTTGTTTTACACTTTCAAAATAGTTTTAATATTTCAAAATGCAGTTACACCTATTGATCATACAACCCCCAAATGAGTGAACCAACTAACTCCTCTCAAATCTGACCCAACTTTGTGATGACATTATGTTAGCCAGCTACCATCACTCATGTGGCTGACTATTTTGTCAGTTAACTTGAAGTAACATGTTTTACAACATCTCTACATAAAAGACCACAGACCACTTTTTTTCTCTGTTTAAAAAAACTTTTGATAGACCTACTGTTTCACAATTTATTAGTAGCACTCTGGACCTTCCTCAAGTTTCAACATTGAGCTTAAATAGAAACTGCTCAAAGACTGAAGTGATATTTTCCAACACACCTGAGTCTGAGACAGCTGGATGTGGGAATACCTTCCTTCAAACTGATAGACCTACTGTAAAACTGAAATGTTATGTCACCAAAAAATACCAGTTAAACACACATGCACACAGGAAGAGACTTGTAAGAACAATGGATAAATAAAAACTGTAAATACAACACAAAGAAAAAATCTAAAAGCAATGGGTAAATTTAAAACTAAAATAGAGCATTGCAAGTCTTGAGTGCAACAGGAGTTAGGTATAGTATAACTCACTGATTAAGAATAAAAGTAAACCTTTAAAGGAGCAGAAAAAGGTGTGCCAACCGACCCTGGTCTCCCCGATACTATGGAATCTGCCCAATATTGAACACAGACGCTATAAACCCTACAAGGATTATTAGGATTGTCCCATAACCCCCTATCGTGTTATTAAATCGTTAAAAACGGGGTGAACCATCTTCATAATATTGCAATTATCTCGTTTAATTCACCTTAATAAGATTTAAACCCTAAAACAAGCACTTTACAGTGTGTAATACAGATACAGATATGGAGCCAGCTCTGAGCAAGACGTTTATAGGATCAACCTGTTGCGCTGTCGTCGTAATAAAGACACATTTTAGTAAAGTAGACATATTTAAGTGGAGGGAATAAGGCTTACCTGATGCTCCCAGTAAAACAGCCAGCCGGTAAAAGTTCATCATACAGTCCGTTTTATAGTAAAGTGCAGTTTGTCCGCATGTTGGTGCTTCTCGGTGTCCGCTAAGTGCTGCAGTAAACAGGACTCTCAGACTAACGGGACTGTACCACTTCAGACAGAGGTGGGTCCAAACACAGCAACCATCTCAAATACTCACACCTCCTGAGGTACTGTCTCCATAAAACACAACAGTAAGTGGTGTTTCTATAAGTTATGTTTTTATAGGCTGGAATCTAGTTGTAGTTTTAGCGGCGGGAGTAGCAGCAGAGCTCATCCGGCAGAGTAGAGAGGTCTGTCCGGTGTAAGGTGGAGGACGGATGGGAGGAGGAGGAGGAGGACGAGGAGGAGGAGGACGAGGAGGAGGAGGGGGGAGCTCCATAATTAAATCAGGTCAGACATGGCTGTGAGTTTTGAGGAATTTTTACTGCACACAAAACGGCGACATGTGACCCACTTTCTTTATTGAACTTGATTTAAATTTGTCTTCATATAAAAAATAGCCCACATCAATGGGAAGTCAATGGAAACCATTTATTACACACAACAACAAAAAACAAAAACAAAAAGTTGCTCACAAAGATCACTGTAAGTAAATTCAATTCAGTAAAATCAAACCGATAAAAAAGCAAAAACATAATTAGCAATACAAAGAGTTTTTCCACACACATGTTAAAGATACGTTTGAAAATACACTAAATGTCCACTTTATTAGGTACACCTGTTCAACTGCTTTTAAACACAAATAGCTAACCAGCCAATCACATGGCAGCAACCCAATGCATTTAGGCATGTAGACATGGTGAAGACAACCTGCTGCAGTTCAAACCGAGCATCAGAAGGAGGAAGAAAGGTGATTTAAGTGACCCTGAACGTGACATGGTTGTTCTTGGAGTATTTCAGAAACTGCTGATCTACTGGGATTTTCACACACAACCATCTCTAGGGTTTACAAAGGATGGTCCCAAAAAGAGAAAACATCCAGTGAGCAGCAGTTCTCTGGGTGAAAATGCCTTGTTGATGCCAGAGGTCAGAGAAGAATGGCCAGTCTGGTTCAAGATGATAGAAAGGCAACAGTAACTCAAATAACCACTGGTTACAACCAAGGTCTGCAGAAGACCATCTCTGAACCAACAACACGTCCAACCTTGAAGCAGATGGGCTACAGCAGCAGAAGACCACACCAGGTGCCACTCCTGTCAGCTAGCAACAGGAAACTGAGGCTACAGTTCACACAGGCTCACCAAAACTGGACAATAGAAGATTGGAAAAACGTTGCCTGGTCTGATTAGTCTGGATGAGCCTCCACAGTCACTAGATCTCAATCCAGTAGAGCACCTTTGGGATGTGGTGGAGCGGGAGATTCGCATCATCGATGTGCAGCTGACAAATCTGCAGCAACTGTACTAGCAAGGTGTACCTAATAAAGTGGCCGGAGAGTGTAGATTAAAATCTAGTCCAGATTCAGCTGAGGCACTTTATTACTTTTGATTACAACTACACATGAAAAGGAGACTTAAAATCAAAGATAATGTACACATTTATATGACAGAAGAATAGTATTTTTTTTTTGCCTGAAACTATTTTTTAACACCTATGCCCGAATTACTGCAGTAGATAAGGGCCTGAATATGTGTAGTTAAGGCATTGGGCAAGTAATCATGAAAAACAAAACAAAACAAAACAAAAAACTATAAAAAGAAAAAAACAAAAACAATATCAATGCTAAAAAGTATCTAAAAATTAAATGTTCTGTTCTTAACATCACAGGATTTGAGCTGCAGAGTTGATTTCATCATACAGCAAACACTAAATTATTTACATCAAATACATATGTGTTATATATGTTGACAGCACCTTGGCTTCGAGGACCTTGGTCAATAAGTAATGAAACAACACAATATGTAAATTTAAGTCAGGTTACCTGAAGGCTAATGTATTCTGGTTTCAACCCAGTTTGAATCAGGATGCTCCCAGTCAGCTAACTGTAGAGACTCTGTGAGATGTGACTGTTATGCAGCATCTATACTGGCCATACTGGGTTTTCTGGACATAAAAAACTCTTTCTGACATAAAGCTCTAGTTTTATTCACGTTGATGTTTAGAGAAAGTACTTCATTCTGTTTTATACAATATGAAAATAATTTTAATTCTTGTTTTGTGAAGATGTTTATCATCATCATCATCCGAAACATACTTCTGACTACTCCTGGTGGCTGCTAAAGATTATTTTTATGGGCTTTTTGCCTTTATTGACAGGACAGAGAGTGAAATCGGGCAACAGAGAGAGAGTGAGGACTGACATGCAGCAAAGGGCCGCGAGTTGGATTCGAACCCGCGGCCGCTGCAGCGAGGCGATGCCTCTGTACATGGGGCGCCGATGATGTGAATCCATCAACACACCTTAAATTTCACTGTGACAACTTTGACCATAACCAGTTTTTATATGACATACACTTTTAGTAATGAGTGGATCTTCAAGTGTTAATATATATTAATTTCGGCCGGATTATATGAAGTGCGCATATTAAAATCCTCACTCTGAGGGGAAAAAAGTGGCACGGAGCGTTGTTCCTGTGAGCTCCAGCAACACTGATCCCCTGAGCTTGCCTGAGAAGGACTAAATCCACAAACCCGCTATTTTTAAATATCCCATAGAGAGAGACTCTCACTGCAGCCTGTTTTATTTTGTTCTGAAAACATCGGCATGCAGCCTCGTTCTGTGGACGATGAACGAGGTGCAGACTTCCCTCTGTGTCACCGGTAATGAGGAAATACAGTGAGTGCTGGACGGAGCAGTGAGTGACAACAACCCCGCCCACATTTAAGAGGACTGTTTGCAGTGGAGTAGGGTGGACTAGGGTCTAGGTATCATGTCTGAAGGGTTACTTTGGGTTCCAAAGGTACCATACCGAAAGTGTTTGGTAGAAACGGGGCTAATATCACCAAGGTTTGAGCACCACCCTACTGTAAAATTCTCAAATAGTGGCCGTAATTTACTTCAGTAGAAGAGATAATCAGGCTCTTATGTTAGACAGGCTTATATAAGAGACAAGCCTCTACTTCTTATTTCTACTCTTCCCTACACTATGATTTGAATACTGGCTTCTACATGATAATTTACAATATTTGTGAGGATGCGCAAAATAATTTTACTTTGGCTGTTTGTGACGGGGAACTAAGCCAATCCATAAACCCAATAAAATGTTTTAGTGCATAAAAGAAAAGATTTTAGAGCGTTATAACGTTCAGTAACACAAGGTTATTAATACCGGTTTCTGCTTTGATCGTCATTGTAATCAAGGCGATCACGGCTGCCTCTGTTACGATCACGCTGGTCATCAAGGCGATCACGGCTGCCCCCATAACGATCACGCTGATCGTCAAGGCGATCCCGACTGCCTCCATAACGTTCGCGCTGATCATCAAGGCGATCCCGACTGCCTCTGTAACGATCGTGCTGATCGTCAAGGCGATCCCGACTGCCCCCATAACGATCGCGCTGATCATCAAGACGATCCCTACTGCCCCCGTAACGATCACGCTGATCGTCAAGGCGATCACGACTGCCTCCATAACGATCACGCTGATCGTCAAGGCGATCGCGACTACCTCCATAACGATCATGCTGATCGTCAAGGCGATCACGACTCCCACGGCGGCGATCATGCTGGTCGTCCTGGTAACGCTGAGAGTCAACATCGCTGCCCTTGCCATCGTACCTTTCTTTGCTGCTATTATAACTGTGGTGATCGTCCTCAAACTTGTGTGCGGCTGGTTCTTCGCTGTAATTGTTTGGAGGAAGGCCTTTGACTTCATGCTGGTTGACCTGCTTTGTCTCGCCCTTCGACTTGTCATCCAAGTACGGCTCTCCAACTTCAGGAGCGTCTCTGTCATAATACGCCGTTTCTTCAGGGGAACTAAAAGACAAACAGATGTGAAATACACAAAAGAAGACAAAATGGTGAGACTGGGTTGTTGGATGATTAGATACTAACAAAAAATACACAAACATAACTCTTGAAGGTAGTTTACAGTGGCAAAAGCACACAGGATATTTCACACATACCCTTCAGCATACTTCTCCTTTTTGCCCTTTTTCTTGCAGCAACAGAAAATTAAAATTGCCAGCAGCACAACACCTGCGAGGACTCCTACAATTATACCTGCAGTGGACCCAATGTTCATGCTCCCTGCGGAGAAAGGAGGAAACACAAGTGGTGTTCACACTGCAGATAGACCAGAGCTAAGATCAGCAGGTAAATCATGTTAAAACACTCACCAGGAGTCACAACTAAGGTATAGTTGCATCTGGCAGAACCAATACGATTTGTTGATGTGCAAATGTAGAACCCAGACGTGTCTTTTGAAATATTGAAGAGAGATAGAATTCCATGGTCTGAAACATAATGACAAAGATTAAGGTTAACTACAATTACGGCCTCATGGTTGTATGCCTCTGCCAAGCAGTCAAGTTAAAGTTACAATTTACATCATGTCCGCCCAGACTCATATGTAGCCATGACAGTTGACAATACTTCAAATATGGATGTTGCTGCAAAGAAGCTACATATTCTAGAATATGGATGCTTCACACACATCTTCAACCCGACAGCACAGAAGATCTGTACAATCAGCACAGTTTTAAGGTGGACACCCAAGATGAGTATCACCAAATGAGTATCGACCAAATGTCTCCCCTTCTGTTCCTAAGATACAGGGCCGGAGTGGGACTCATTTTCAGCCCTAGAGTTTCATGCCTCAGACGGGCCCACAGTTTTGGGCCCACGACCTATTATAACCTTACATGTTAAGTCTACAACAGCGCACTGTTCTCTAAAGCCTTGTAATTCAGTGTATTTTTCTAAAATATTTCCAATTCAGTGCAAGTAAGGGTTGCTTCACAATGTAGATTTATTTCAACATGAGTGCACATCTCCAACATTATTCTTAACAACACAACATCCTTTTCAACAATATCAGAATCTATATTCTGTTCAAATAAGTGTTCACAGATATCCAAACCTTAAAAATGAAATAAAAGAATTAATAAAAATATTAAATATTACATTTGAAAAAATAAAATTCTACATCTCTGAGGCGACATCTTTCCACATACGGGCTTCCTTCGCCTTTCAAACGGGACAGAGTTCCATGGGAAACAGTAGAAGAGACACAGCCCGAGGGGGAACCGGGATCTGACACAACACCGGAGGGAGAAGCAGGTCCGTGGAGCTGTGCGCCGGACGAAGCCCATCGCTTGGGTTGTGAGCGCGCATGACGCACGTCTACATTGAAAGTAATGGGTTTGTGTGTGCAAAAGACGCTACATCTGAACGCCCCCCATGCACACACACGTCAGGGTGCCTCTGCAAAAAAAAAAAAAAAGAACTGCCAGTGGAGGCGGCCCAGAGACAGTGGTAGCAGCATACGTGATGCCCAGTGCCATGACTTAACACTGGCCCAATAAAAAAACCCAAAACTGAACACCGGCCCGAGCGGCCCAAACGTCAGACCGGCCCACCCCATTAGCCAGGCCTACTAAGATATGAGGTTGAGTAATGGCAAGAAAAGTGTTTTAATGCTGAGTATTATGATGTCACAGTGACATTGACCTGTGACCTTTAGGATATAAAATGTCACTACTTCATGATTTCATCCTATTAGACATTTGTGTGAAATTTTGTCAGAATTAGAATATAAATTCTTGAGTTATGGCCAAAAACATGTTTTGTGAGGTCACAGGCAAGGTTACAATGACCTTGACCTATGATCAGCAAGTTGTCATCAGTTCATTGCTGAGTCCAAAAGGACATTTGTGACAGATTTGACGAGATTCTCTTGAGACATTCTTGAGATATTGCATTTATGAGAATGGGACGTATGCATGTACAACCCCAAAAACATAATGCCCCCGACCATAGGCGTAACTTTCAGGGGGGATGCAGGGGACATGTCCCCTCCAATATTAAGAAGAGATGAAATCCCCCCCCCCCCCCCCCCAAAAAAAACCCACCAATGACAACCCCCTCTCCTAAAGAGGTAAAAATCACAGCCCAGCGGTTGTAAACACTTAAATATCTTTCTTAACCATTTCCCAACTATTTCAAACACCCCTAGTGGACCATACCATAATTATATAGTCCAGTACCCAACACGTTGCCTCTCTCAGTTGCTCCATTGCAGAGTTGCCGGTCGCGTTGTATGTGGTTAACATTCATAAGCATGCTAATGTCGGAGCAAAGATAGATTTGTCAAACAAGAAAGTTGAAGATCTTTCTAGAGAGCTACACCAACAGATTGCAAATACCCGTGCCGAACACACCAAGGCAATGAAAGAAGTTGAAAAGGTTAACGCTGTGCATGCTACGCGCATCACTAGCCTGGAGGACGGGGCTAATGCCTACTGGGACATAGTTGTCGAACTGGAAAACACTGTGAAATCACTCACCTCCCAAGTAAACCAGCTGGTGGCTAAGACAGAAGACTTGGAATCTAGGCAGCGGAGAGACAACTGCAGCGTCATCGGCATGAATGAAGGCTTTGCTGATACGCGACCGGAGCTTGCTGTTGCTAAGATGCTACAAGATGCACTAGCCCTCGACTACTCTCCGAAGTTGGACCGGGCTCACAGGAGTCTTCAGCCCAAGCGGAAAGATGGGAACCCGCCTAGACCCATTGTGGTTAAGTTTCACTACTTCCAGGAGAAGGTGGACGTCAAGCGGAAAGCTGCAGCAGCAGGAGCCATCTTCCACAACAACAGGCGGATCCCCATTTACCCCGACTACACACCCTTGGTGAGGGCGAAGCGGGCTGCCTTCAATGAGATCAGGGGACTGCTGCGCCGCTGCCCCGAGGTCAAGTACGGCATCTCGTACCTGGCTATACTTCAGATAACTACTCCAGGAGGTGAGCAGAAATCGTTTGATAAGGCATCAGAGGCCAGAGCCTACATTATGAGCAACTTACAGCCACGAGATTCGGAGCGGAATGAGTATTAGTTTCCAGTCAGCATGCTAGCATAATAGCTAACCACTATGTCTAACCTGCTAGCCACTGGGCAGCCAGACATTATCTATCAGCATTATATGCTAGATGTTTAGGCAAAGACCCTCACTTAATGTGTCCCCGCCCCCACAATGTTGAAATGAAAGTTACGCTCATGCCCCCAACCACGGCTATTGCCAGTGCAGAGGCATACAAATGAAGATCTCTCAGGAACACTCTCAATCCCCGTTCACACATGCAGTCTTTCCCTGAAAAGTTCAGGAACATTTCCTGCATGGGGTTTGGTGTGAATGAGAGCAGGGAGGAATATGCAGGGAAATCTGTACTGCCATTTCCCCTCCTCAAGAACCAGTAACATTTCAGGGTAAATGCTGGTCAGTGTTGGGCTCATTATTCCAAAAATGTAATATATTACTCATTCACTCTTTTCAAAAGTAATAACATTACTTTACTTATCACTGCCAGCAGTAATTTGTTACACTACTTGTTATATTACTTTTTACTTTACTAGTAACGTGTTACTGCTCAACACTGATGCTGGTACTGCTGTGTTGTAAAAGGAAAGCAGTAATATTGCAGGGACAAGCATGTAAAGAGTTACGTCAAAGACACTGGAGTGAGCGAACCAATCCCAAGACTCTGTTGATGATGTATTTGAATCTATTTGAGATGTGAAGAAATTCCCTCCAGACGACCTTGAGCCAATGCGTTCACAAGAATGAGACAGTCGAGGACAATTGCAGTCATGAGAATGGGATGGAAAGACGGACGGAGAGACAACCTGGGAGCCAGAACTTCCACCAGCTCAAAGGCATAAAAATGTTGAGACAGTGGGCCCATGCTTTACATTAACACTGATGAGATGTTTGCTTCAAAATAACACCTGGACGGTTTAAATACATACTTTGGTTTGCCCTAGGTGGTAAATCTCTGGGAAGGTTTTCAACATTGTAGCTGCTCCAAACATATTCAGGCTGTGGGGATCCCTCCTGGGACGAACAGGTGAGGGTGATGTTGTGAAAGTATGCTGCTTCTCCCTGAACCCTGCAGATCGGCGGAGAGGGAGGCACTGCAAGAAAACAATGAATTTAATATAAAAAGCTGTAATCCCTTTGCAAAACTATGCAAGCAGGATCAATTTGACATCTTCATGGAGACAACATATAAATAGACATAGTAAACAGAACTCCCTCTGCACATCCAGTCTCAAGGATCAGGTGCTGGTCTGAGAGTACAAGAGTTACAAGAATGGGATGTGATTTAACCTCATCCCATTATGTTGATGACTGAGACGAAGATTTTTCTAAAGAAAGACAGACTGCAGGTCCTACTTCTGTCCCTCTGTTAAATGGAAAGGGGGAGTGACAGGGAACCCAGTAAATTGACATATCAGTGATAAATACTCACCAAGAACCAAAAGGGAAGTGGCAGCAGCTGTTGTTCCCTCGTCATCGTTGGGGATCATGACACTGCATTGGTAACTGCGGCTGTCCTGCATGGTCACCTTGGTTAAGGTGAGCGTGCTCACTTGATTTTCAAGGCTGACCTCCATCGTGGCTCTGCCTTCATAATTAGGTGCAATGTCGACTGGATTGTTTATAAAGTAAGTGGCCACTGCGTCCTACGGAAATAAACCCAAACATTTTACAAAGATATCCTGTCAATATGATATAACAATACAATACTGTAATCATGTCATCTCAATATTTAACAATATAATGACAGTATAATCAGTGTCATACATTTCACTATGATATAACATAATGTTTAAAGATAGAGGGTATTGTATGCTGTACAAGGTAGAACCCCAAAATGTTTAATATTGAATAGCATTTTAAATCTTGTGTGTGATTTATCCTTCTGGGTTTTATGCTTTGGGATTTATTCTGGCTTCATATGAGCAGAGGAAATCTCCACTCGTTGCTAAGCTAATTTATAGAATGTTAATGTCAGTGAAGCTTGTGAGTTGTAATGAAGCTGAATTTTATAATCCATTGGGCCAGTGCTGGAGAATCAACTTGCAAGACCTTGAGTTGCAACTTATAGCTTTCCTGTTACTTGTCAAAAGTACCTATGATGAATATTTATCTTTGTGTGGGACAGTTTCAGGTATTTTTCCTAAGTATAATGTAACAAATGAGTAGACTAAATCCATCCCAGTTATCTTATGAATGCCGGCTGCAATCTCCTGCCAGTGTGGTTGTATCTTGATAAAGAATCACACAAGGTTTTAGATTTTGGCCTATTTGTTGGACAAAACAAACATTTTGATGTCTTCGTCTTAGACTTGTCAACTTGTCATCTGAAATGCTCACTTAGTCCTGAAATTTTACATTACATTATATACAAAATAATTAACCAAGACACTCAATCTCTACTTAATCTCATGCTCGACTGAATTAAAACTCCGGTATAAAGTCTCAGTCTTGTTACCACCTGGGTTATTTGTGGGAAGTAGTCTTTTCTTATTCAAAGGACAAAGGTCATAACCACATAACAGTAAGAGGGAACTAATTTGTAACTTTCCCAGTAACACATTCAGTTTAAACACAGGACATTTCCTCACATTAACTGTTATTAAGAAGGATAGCGTCGCAGTCTTGATATGAATATAGGTTTACACTATTACACACTAAAAATCACTGGTTTAAACATTTACTCTGTGTGGGTAGTTTTTCTGAGAGTAGACAATTCTATGAATATAAAACTAATATGTTACCGATAGGATGTTAAATGGTACTCCTGCAATTTAGTATGCTACTACCATCAAGTTGCACCAGAGAGCTCCAAAAATGCTGGATCCTACACCTCCCATGATGCAGCTCAACTCAAGCGCAGACACTCCCTGTCTTGTAAACACCGAGGTCTTTCACAATCCACAGCCCCAGTTTTATTTTCTGTTGTAATTTTGTAATCTCAAAGCACAAGCTGAGATAAGGACGCAGACCAATGGAAGATATTGTAAAACTGTGTTCACATTTGACACCACTCAACTTCCACTTTAGTATAGCTCACCATTTAGATATGTTAGAATCACTGGTTTAATTAATCTCTCACCATTGGCTCACCAACTTTCTCAGGGTAAGCTTCCCATGTGATGACGAGTGCGTTGGCGACTGGTCTGGCTGGGACGAAGGAGCAGGTCAAAGTGATATCACCTCCTCTCACTACCTCATATGTTCTCTCTGGAATAGAAACCTCTAAACTCCTGCAGCAGGGAAGCACTGAAAAAAACCCAAATACATAATGACAGATATCTCTTGCCTGGTCATAGTCTTTCTCTAAGTACACATATGTAGGGGAGCGCGGGGCACAACCTGAAATGGGCTAAATTGTAACATGGACTTTTTATGTGGTTACACAGGGTCGATCCTTTCGTGCTTGCAGCCATTTGACAACAATACCACCAAACAGTGACCCACAAAACTCCACAGAGATTGGACACCCTCTGCCTGTTACAATTAACCCCACCCATGGGGTACGTTGTCACATTTCACTTCTGCCACTTCTCGTGCAATTGAAGAAAGGTAAGCTCTAGAAAAAAACAATAACTGTTCATTTGTAGCAGAGATGTGCATGTTGTTAGAATAAAACAAAAAATGATTAATCTCAAACAGTTTTAATAACATTCAGCCCAAACTAAACTGTGTTAGGTTGCGCCCCGCTCTCCCATACACTTTAACTCTACATACGTCATGTGTTATTGGGTGACGGAGAAAAATTGGTAGGATTTAGTATGAACTTTGACTATACTATGTTTGTATTACTAAATATACAATACAGTGTGTATTTCTTTCAAGGCGAACTGAATTAATAGTTCAAACTACAGGCCTCTTTGAGTGAAACACAACCCTGCTTCCGCCTAAGGAGCAAGAAGTTGGATTAATGATTAACACAGGTGATAACACCATACAGGTGTGGTTGTGGTTTTACAAAAGAGAAAGAATACAAGCATAAAGCCTACCTGTGAGTATCAGGAATACCTTCCATCCAAGCTGCATCTTTGTCGTCATTCCTGAAAGTGTCAAGCAAATGTCCAGCAAGTATAAAAACAGAAAGTGATGCTCTCGGTCTAAGAGCAAGAGCCCGCCTAACCTTCACGGTCAACACCCATGTAAGGAGAAGTTTACGTTTCTGGGTAATGAGTCAACAGCTACGGGTCACATGTAACCAGAGGGCCAATCATTGATTTGCTATCCCTTTGATCAAACCTGCCCAGTCAAGATATATGAGGTAAGGAGGGGTCTGTACGACAAGGGCTTGAATGATAAAATATAACACAGAAAAAGAGAAAAACAGAGACTGTTATTTCGATACATAGATAGATAGATAGATAGATAGATAGAAAAACTGATTAGATTTTGGTGGTCAAGGGTAAAAGGTCAAGGCCACTGTGACCTTGTATCCATCTCATTCTCGTTAAGGTGATATCTCAAGAACGCCTTGATCAGATTTCTTCAAATTTGGCGCTAACATCTACTTGGATTCAATGATAAACTGATTAGGTTTTGGTGGTCAAGGGTTAAAGGTCAAGGCCACCGTGACCTTGCATTCATCTCATTCTCGTGAACGGGATGTCTCAAGAACACCTTGATCAAATTTCGTCAGATTTGGCACAAACATCTACTTGGATTCAATGATGAATTGATTAGATTTTAGTGGTCATGGGTCATGCAGTCATGCAGAAATGCTGAGATATAGACGACCTGGAAACATTGACCAATCAGAGCAGGCTGGAGTTTTCAGGCAGGGGGACTTCAAGAGACAGACGCTAAAATGGAGCGTCTCACACAGATGGTGAATACAAGTGTTCCAGCACAGAGAGTGCAAGGACAATAAAATGGTCTTTGAACATGAAAGCATGTAAACATGTTCTAGGAGAAACCCAAAAGTATGAACCTGAGAATAAGCATTATAGGTCCCCTTTAAGTGTCAAATTAATGTCAGAAACAATGTGCAACATTTTTTATCACCAATCTAAAATGAATAATTTAACTGACCACAGTCAGAAACTAAGTTGCTCAACATTTCAGTGGATTTTGACCATCCTAGCAAGTTACATTGTGTTGTGTATTGTTCATCCACATCTGGTGTTGTACTCCATTGGGCCTGCAGGTAGCAGTGTTGCACTGACAGTGACGCTGCATGTATTCAGTGCAACCAGATCACTGATCTGTAAATCCATAAGAGCACAAACAATCTTAAAAGAATATAAACTAAACAAGTGATCTTGTTTCTTTAACTTGCTGTGGTCTGAGCTGATGTGAAAGTAAGAAGGTGTGAAATGAAACATTAACTGATTGTTTGTTTGATGACTTGCAGTGTATTTGGAGAGATTTGACCTTGGTGACAAACAAGACAGTGCGCTCATTCAGTGGCTTTGGTGGCATGAGGTTGCAGATTTGGGTTTGACTCTGGACGTTGACTCTGCAATCCTTCTTGGGCCAACAAGTCAGCTGTGTTTAAGTATTCAGTCAAGCCTATGATCGACAGAATACTTCAGTTTAACTATTTGTGGTGTGTGTGAGAGGGAACCAAGTTCTGACATCTCTACAGAGGGGAAACAGGACATAGTACCACTCAATGAAAAAGATTAATCCAAAGTAAGCTTAACAAATCTAAACAAAAAGTTGACAGAGTATTGAATTTCTCCACGACACTAATATTATTGCACCATTTAAACAGTGTGTACTAAAGTAAAAGTTTACTAGTGAAAGTTCTGTGTTAAAAATCTAAATTATTAAAGTAAACTAAGTAAGTAATTAAAAGTACAGAAGTATTATCAGCAAGATATGCTCAGTGTCAAAAGTAATATGGAAATGAAAATGGCCTCTGTACCTGATAAATTATTATTTATGACATTATGAAATTGTTAATGCTGATGCTTTAATGTGTAAGCAGCATTTTACTGTTACAGCAGGTCGGGGTTTGATAGTTAAGTCCAGTGGTTCCCAACCTGGGGGTCGAGCCCCCACCAAAGGGTCCCAAGATAAATCTGAGAGGTCATGCAATCATTACTGGTGGCAAAAGTCTGAATAGTGCGGCAGGGAGGGGTGGTGGATGGGTTCAACAAACACTGACCTTCCAAAACCTAGCCATGTGTATTTGTCGCCCATACCCAACAATGTGCGTTAGTTGTTGGAGGAAAAAAATGTCAATTTGTGTTGTTGTACCGATGTAGTGCATTTATTTTGAAAGAGACTGTATTTAAACGTTGAATTTCCTGTGAAAACAGAAGTGTATTTTGAAAGATGACAATGCATGTAACAGGCAGAACTTGACACAGCATCCCAGAACGTCAACAACCAACACACCCAGGGTACCTTTCACGTCTTATCTGGACATGGAAAGTCCCTGACCAAAGTCGTTCTTGAACTCCATAAGGTAAAACAATGAGGTGAATACATCTTCAGGTGAACTGAATAAAGTATGAAAACTCTGAACATAATCAAATTGGAACTGGCTGTTAATAAACAGGAGTGCCACCACTATAACCAATCCAAAGCATTCACTGGTTTAATCATTGAGGTACCACAGCAGTGAAATTACAAGTTTAATCATATTTAATTTACAATTACGGATTTATAAATATTGTTTTTGAATTTATTTTTCCTGTACTGTTCTGTACCACTTGCTTTCCAATCAATTCTGTATGGTATGGAAATTAAATTTACAGACTTTGTCGCGCACAGATTAACCTGTTCAAAGGCCCTGGGAGAAACATTATCAGTTGAGCCCCAATTAACCCCTCGGTGCGTTGTTGCCTTCCATCAAGTACAGTACACACAGTAGACTCAGTCGCAATCCTAGACTCTGGGGGACCCCAGGCTAAGAAGCCCATCAGGGCTTTGATGATTGTACCAAACGCTGTTTATATGACAGTTCTAGGTGGCTAGCTGATTGTCCTAACCAACAGTGTTAGGCTGTCATATAGTAGTTAGAGGGAGCTCCTCTTAGAGCGTTCTGGGGGCAGGAGCGGGCACTGTATCGTGCCTTCATGGGAGGTTTAAGGGACATTTATAGTTGTCATCGAAAGATTGGGGGCCCGTTCTCACATATTTTTGTGGGAGGCCTCAAACATCTGCTGGGTTTGTCTCTCCTGACACTGAACCAATGATAGACTACAATTTCATTTTATACACAGAGAACAGAAGATCGTCCTACACTAAAACAATACTAGCTGACAACAGGTTTTGTGTATGCTGGGTTTTCGTAAATGTATCCGTAGTATATATATACATCTCCACGTTGCCTGTACATTTTAGATACTGCATATCATAGTGCTTTGAGATTTGTTACAAACTGTAAAGCCCTCACTCATTGTTGTACGCTTTACTCCAGGACTGGCTGGCCATCTTTGACCTTCTGTAGGCTCAGTCATTGGTGTTTTTTCATTTATAAAGCCATACTGGGCAAAGTCCCAACATACATTTGAATTGTGATTGAACAGAGATCTGACTGTAGTCTAGTCTTTCGTCTTGAGCTGGGAAAGAAAGCTTTAATGGGCTCTGCTCTTTTCACCTGGAGTGGCCTCCAAAAAGATTTGAAACTAAGAGAATTGATCTCTCGGCCTGATTTTAAAGCTCTCATATGTACAAGGATTACTGAATCAGTTGGTATTTGTATTGTGCATGGGTATTTTAATATCTCTCCATATTTAAGTATATCTTCTATGTTTTTTGTGGTTATTGTCTGTAACTTTTTCATGCTGCCATCTTGGCCAGCTCTTCCTTGAAACCCTTGGGAGTTACATGGGTTAAATAACATGAATAAAAAATTACGTGTAGGACTTTGTATTGATGAATGTATACCATGTGAGCGAGGTATTACATGACATTTTGACACACGGCTCCAACACATGATAGGGTCACATCATCAGGTAATAATGCAGGCCGTGCTTCACTTAATACTTAGTGCTGCACATTTGTAATCAATCATATAACCCTAAGTGACATGCAGTGCACGTGGGCCTGCCCCATTAACTGTTGGTAATCAAGCCTTATGGAGCTGTGATCAATATTAAAGATCAAGTCTGCATTCATGTTGGCAGCGTTACACTGTTGTTGCATGGTTGTACAGATGAAGTGCAGATTGATTTTAAAATTGCTTTACCTCATAATAATACTTTAACTTTGATGGAAAACAATGTTGAATTGATGTGTGCACAACTTCTTAACACATTAACCCATTTTGCAGCATCTGTAGCTGATGTATAAGCAGTAAATTAATGATTGATAACAGTGTAACATACACAGCTTTAATCTTATGAACAAATCTTTATAGTGTCATAAAACATGTATTATTTATACACATGTACAGATCATTCAAATGTAACGTTTAAACAGTTTATATATGTGTTCAAACATGTTGAGCTTGAAAATTTATTCTTGACCTCAGAAAAAAATCAAGATCTGCTTCCTGTTTTGTTCCTGGATCTTTCAGTTTGTAAAATGATCGTCTTAAAGGGCCGGTGTGTAGCATTTAGGGGGAGATATTGGCAGAAATTGGATATAATAGCTGTTTTCTTTAGTGTATAATCACCTGAAAATAAGAACTGTTGTGTTTTCATTAGCTTAAAATGAGCTGTTTATATCCACATATTGAGTGGGGTCCTTGTCTACGGAGTCCGCCATGTTGCACCGCCATATTTCTACAGTAGCCCAGAACGGACAAACCAAACACTGGCTCTAGACAGGGCTATTCACGTATTGTCAAGTTGGCTACCATAGATAGCAGCCCCTCTGTAATGAGCAGTATTAGAAAAGGACAGATTTTTAATGTGAAACTGCTTTGTTCAGTGTTTTTACCGGTTTAAATCACTGGGTTCATTTCTTTTGGAGAGGAAGAGATCACTGCGGATATTTCAGCTCCAGGTGTCTGGATCCTAAGTTATCAGAGAAAAAACGTGAGCACACATTTGCAGATGCTGGGCTAGAGGCCTGTCTGCGACATGCCAAACAGCGTTGGAGAATTCAGCTCAATAGAGCTTTATTTTTCTCGACGGACATTCTTGTGCCAGAGAATGCTTCATATTACAGTAACACCAAGAAGAGTAACCACAATTTAAAGTTCACAACCAGTAACAACCAGTGGGTTCCTCAGGTCAGGGTCACTCACTGGGCCCAATTATAGAACAATAGAGAAATATCTAAAAAGAATATACAAGATAAAAGTGCCTAATAGAGTAACAATAGGGGTACAATAAGTACAAGACTTACTAGAAATGAACTACAATGGTGGAAAAAACACACTGCGCCCAATAATCAATGTTATATTGTGTGTGATATGAAAATTAGAAGCAGCATTGCACATCCATCCGTCCATCCATTTTCTAACTGCTTATCCTCTTGAGGGTTGCGGGGGGGGCTGGAGCCTATCCCAGCTGACATTGGGCGAGAGGCGGGGTACACCCTGGACAGGTCACCAGACTATCACAGGGCTGACACATAGACATTCATGCTCACATTCACACCTACAGACAATTTAGAGTCATCAATTGACCTAGCCCCAATCTGCATGTCTTTGGACTGTGGCTGTGAGGCGACAGTGCTAACCACCACACCACCGTGCCGCCAGCATTGCACATAATTGAGAAAATCATATTGCACTACATTGACAAGCGTTCAGAAACACTGATATGGAACGTGAAGTGGGCTAAAACATGCAAAACCACCAGTGCTGTCTCTTACTGATGCACATATTTCGACCTGTTTATTAATCTGCACACGGGTGAGTGAATAAAGGAAAGGGATGTACTTTAATGGGTCATGTTGGTATACGCAGTGCAGATTAATGGACGAAATGCAGGAAGTGGCTGGAATAAAAGGAAATGTGTCCCCACTTCACATCCCATCATATTAGAGAAGTGAAATTTCCTTTCTCTGGTCAACATGAGGTCATGAACACAACTGACAAATTATTTTTTCTTTTCAAGAATGGATGTATTAAATACGTAAATACAGTAAAAAAACAACAACAGAGATGACCATTTTCCATCAAACAGAATTAAAAAAGGCTACATCAAACATGACAACAAGACACTATTACTCTAATGCTACTCCATGCTGTGTATATGATTTAAAAAACTTTATGAAGATAAAATTTTAAATCTAGGCCTCATCAAAATGTCTAAGGAACTGTTTGTTATTCATAAGGGGGAAAGGGGTGGTGCAAAACTGGGCAAGCATGTCAAATATTTTTTTAAGCACTAGGGACGTGTGGTTTTTATTTTGGCTTAGAGGCAGGACATATAACTTTAAATGGTTATATTTTGTATTTACTTTAAATACCCCCTGAACCCCAAATCCTGCTGGCAGATTTAAAAGGCATTTTTTATCCAACAATCACCAAAATTACATCATTTAAATCATAGCCAGAAACTGTAAAAACATGAATTATTGTTGGATTTTTTTCCCAATCTTTACTCTCCATGAACACATCATACGAGATGTAGACTTCCATCTTAAAAATGACTTAATTCTACATTTAAATTTTGCCAAAAACAAACTGTTTAGACTAAGATCTAGTGAATGCGTGGAAATAGTAAAAAAACCAAGGCATTTTTCTACTCTAGGATATCTTTTTTTAACTTTAAAATATCAGAGGGCAAGTTTTTAAAATCTAAGTTACTGATATTGCCACTGTTGTGTACAGTTTTTCACTCCTGTAATGTTTTGTTTTTGCATTGGCTCTGTAGGAGCCAGAATATGTGTTCAGCCCTCATTGTTTATTATCTGTTTAGACTGCACACACTTTTTTGGTCACTTTCACTTTCCGTAGTAATTCCAGTGGGTGTGGTGTCACATTATTTTGCATGTTGAGTCACTGGTGTGGGAGTTTTTTAGACAAAGAGGGTGAGTGTTGGCTGCAGTCACATAACGGAATATTTTGTTTGGTCTAATTTTGCTTTAGCTATCTCAGTTGTTAACTGTTATTGTTATTTTTAATAAATTGTCATAAAATGCATTGTTGGACTTCAGTGTGGACTTCTTTGAACAAGTCACAGTTAAGAGCCTACTTAGCCTCCTAGTGGTAATCGCTACAGGCTCCAATACTTACAGTTGGTGCAAAGATTAAAAAATATATGGTTATTTATCATGGAGGGAGGGTCGTGCCTTTCCTCCCAGTAAATTGGGGAGGCTCAAGGAAAAATATTTGCCGCTCCAAGGAAGTTTAAGATAAAAAAAAGGGGTTACACCCAAGCCACCCACTCCTCTGATAAATAAAGTACAGTCCCTAAAAACAAGCAAAAATGTTGCTGCACCTAGATTTCTACACACAAAACTCCTGTCAGGTTTTAAACACATTTGGTGTGAATATTTTAAAAAATGTGGTAATTTATTGGAGAGGGAGGGTCATGCATTTCCCCCTTGTCAATCTGTGAAGCGCAAGGAAAAATACATAGCTTCAGGGAAGTTTAATATAAAATAAATTAATAAAAAAAGAAAACAAAGCCACACCTGAGCCACACCCATCCTTTGATAAGTACAGTACACTCCCTAAAAAACAGCAAAAATGTTGCTGCACCTAGAAATAAACTCCTGTTTTTATGCATCTTGATTAATACTGCATTACTTTTTGGGTGCAATAAACTCGTAACTCCTCTGCTGTTCCTGTCTAAATGTCTGAGTTTGAATCATAGAAAGGCCTAAAGGTAACAGTGATCATGACACACACCTAAATATTAAGGGTTATTGTTGTACAGAGACATATTTTAATGTGCTTTTTTTCTGGCTTGATAAATAAATTAGACTTCAGTTGCAGCCTCTGAATAGTGAGGCCCCTGTATGAGAGACATTTTAAAAGTATTTTATGGGGTGATATATTGTTGCTGTCAGAGGCAGCAGTGTACCTGTGTGCTGGCTCTGGATCTTTCGGATTCAGCCATGCCCCTCTCCGTCCAAACTCACAGTGCAATAAAAGCTAGATGACTATTTAAGTATGTAAATAAGCCTGAGAGAACAACACCCAAAACACATTCAGCTCACTGGGGAGTGTGCGCGTGTCTGTGGTCTGTGCCCGTGCCCGTGTGTGTGTGTGTGTGTGTGTATGTATGTGTGTGGCACTGGCAGGCTCAGGGCTGGGATTTCGGGTTAAATATTCAAAATGGCGGACGGAGGAGCAGCGAGTCAAGATGAGAGTTCAGGACCAGGTAATGATTACAGCATTTTACATATTCATACTCATATTCAAACTGTGTTACTCTCAATTTATGATAAACGGAAAACAGATGAGAGGCAGATTGACAAACAGACGAGGACGATATCGGGCGCTGTTGTAGTTTACACTCAGCCAGCCGACTGTAAATTTGACAGAGGAGGAAACGAGCTATTGCAGTGCGACGGCAAATTACATGGAAACATGCCTCCCCCCTTTGTGTGATTAGACGGCTGTACGCCGCTACATATTCATACCTCTGTCGACAAATACAATTTAGCATATTTTATTAGTAATCGCCGACGTGACTCTGGTTCATATGTGACATATTTAGATATTTCACGAACGCAATCTGATTGAAATGAGGATGCTAGCGAGCTAGCGTTAGCACGGGCTGCTAGCGCTTGGCTTTGTGTTGATGCACACACACTGGAGCTTTTGAAAGAGGTTTGCATATTCATTTTTGGCGAGCCGGGCAGTGGCCGCGCTTGTTTGTTCCCAAGTGCTGTTTGGAGGGAGTGAAACAAAATGGAGCAAACCTGGCTTTGTGTGTGTTTGGTACGCGGTGCCTGAGCTCGGTGTGCCTGTGCTCGACCTGGTTTTTATAGCAGAGCCGTTTTACCCTCAGCCTTTTGTGCTCGGCGCAGCGGAGCCACAGCAGCCTGTTGTGTTATTCATGCGGGCCTGCCTCAGCCAGAGTGCGGACTTCAGCAGATCCCATCGACCGACCGGGAGCTGGAGCTCATCCTGCGCGGCACAATAACTGCACGTCAACACAACACTTGATGTCCATATTAACTGCGCTGTTTATAAAAATATGGCCCCATCTGTTCACATTTAAAACGGGTGTATCTGCACTGGCTAACTGGCTACCCCTTCTAACTTGGTCCAGTCTAACAGAGGCTAACTTTATGTTAGCGTCCACATACTGTTGCTGAAAAACAAACATGGTTGTGGCGGTTAGCTGTTGAAAATGATGTCAGTGTTGAGTTACAGGTGTTCCTCTTATTGCTTGTGTTTTCAGTTGTGGGTACAACTACAGTTTGATTGAAGTTGGGCCGAGGGGAGAGTATCTATGTACCCAGGGTCCTATGTTCCCTAGTTCAATATCCTCATAATATGACAGTTTATCAAGACCTTTCAAATGGTTTTATGTCCTCAGCAGTGTGTGTTTCTCTGGGTCAAAAGCTGAAAACACCCATCTACTGATTTCAACCTACATCCTCAAATTTGCAGGCCAGTTTTCTTGACTTTAATCACTGATATCTCCACTGTAGCTGGTCAGATTTTTTTACCATTCAAGCTGCATTTGTTTGCAATTTTAAGTGCAAAGATAGTCTCTTACAATGTTTGTTAAAGTCCAGAACACATGACTCTGCAAACATACAGTAGGGATGACCCCTAGGGTTCCTGCAGATCCTTAAAAAGTCTTGTAAGGAACTGAAATGATTCACCTAAAAATAAGGTGTAAACCAATGAGTTAAGATATCTTTAATCAGTCTTTCAAAAGTCTTAAAGATGCTCAGACTTGGGAAATAGGATTTTATAACTCTTTTTTCCCCTGACGTTGCATTGTAAAATATCAAATCATTTTTTAAGTAATTTCCCCAGTGCCTCTTACATTAATGTCACAAAGATAAGGGATAAACTGGTGTCAAGACATCTAAATCCATCTCTCAAAAGTCTTAAAGCTGCTCAGACTTGGGAAGTAGGGTGTTATGACTTTCTTTTTTTCTGACGTTTTGTGAAATCTCAAACAAACAATTTTAAAAGTAATTTACCCAGTGCCTCTCACATTAACGTCACAAAGATAAGGATAGTGGAACAAACAACACACATATTTGTTTACTGGCCGGGATGCTCGGATCAGTGGACCCACTGTTTGCTAGCTAGCAGTCACTGTCCCCTGGATGTCACGGCGAAGTGCAAATTCAATGAAAATTTGCCATTTAACCAAGATTTTGTGGCATAGCTGAAATCGATACAAGGCAATGCATGTGAGGCGTGGTGTATTTTATGCAAAAAGTTTTTCCAAACTTGGCACAAAGGGAATCAAGGCACATGTAAAGTGAGAAACACAAAATCGCCCAGGAAACCTAACTACAGATGGTAGAGAATTCCCCCAAATGTCATGTTTTAACTAAGTAATGTTAATTACTTCAAATAATTCATGTCAGCTCATGTTTTCTTTGCTTTTATTTTGGTTATTGTAAAATCTCTGTTAAATTTTATTCCGAGTGGCATTTAAAAAAGTCTTGAATCTAACTTTCCTTGAGCTGTAGGGAACCTGGACTCCGCTAGAAGCACTTTCTTTACTAGATGTGGGAGTTGTCTGGCATCCAGTTGGTGCTGGTGTCGAACTGTTAATGCATCTTATTAGAATAATTATTTGAACAACTTTTCATCGCTCTTGACTGAGCAGCTTTGAAAACTCGGTATCTTTTTATGCCCTTCGTTGTTGCAGGAGTTATGACCGAGTCTGTCTGTACTGAATACAAAGATTGTACCTGTGTATCCCCCCAAGGCATGGGGAGGGGTAGTGAGGCCCACTTCCGGAAAGCCACAATAATAACAGGCAGGGCATTCTTACTATTCACTCTGCAGGTTTCATGGCCGGGCAAGACACAGCTTGATGGCACTCTTTTTTTTTTTTTCTTTACTTGAAGTTTGCCATTTAGTTTGCAAAAGCCTGCGGTAACTCTTCAGAGGTTTATCTGTCATACAGGAATCTTCACAGTTCAAGCTGGCTGAAAAGGCCTCTTTACCGTTAGAGTAAATAGATGCTTGTGAGTGACTCAGACATGTTGTCTATTGTTGTCGTTGCCGTATGGGGCTTGTACAGTTGTGACATATTTGCAAGTCAAAACAGGATATTAAAAGGAGCTGCACTTTCTTGTGTTTCTTTGCATTGTTTGCTTCAAAAATAAATTTCAGCTTCATGTGTCGAGCCCTTGCTGATTGTATTTCTTGTGATACAAACGCAAAATTCACACCTTGCCTGCATTGTCGTGCGAATCACAGGGGTTAACTTTGCACACAGTAACGACAGTATCCTATTACAGGCAATTTTGTGACATGTGGAAAGTCATGATACTTAAGAGTTTGTTAGCATATTGTGAAATTACACCCACCGTCTGCAAACAGGCTCACTTACAGAGAAAATATATAATTAACTTATTAAACTGGGCTACTTAAAGAACAGACGCAAAGTAATTCTGTCGTCCTCACACTTAGGCTACTTTTCTCATTTAATCAGTTTTTCAGTTCCACCCTCATTCCAGCCTTGTAGTTCCATCATGAATATTCATGGATGTAAACACAGTTGTTATGAATAATGCATCATCTGCGGTAATAAATTCAGGACATGCCATCTCCAAGTACTGAGAAGGCCTCCACGAAGGCTCCAGTCAGACAAGCTTTTTCACTGTGGAGGAAGAAAATCATAACTAATCAGAGCTGTGTGCTGTGCTCCAAACAGTTACTTGTTCCCGGTGATCTTGTTTAAAGTGCCAAAATGCCTTAGTGTGATTATACCCAGGTACAGCAGACATTTGGAAGATTAGACTTTATCTGTAAGAACAGGGTTTCTTTAAGACAAACTGCAACATACCAACATGTCAGTTATGTCAGGCTATATATGCTAAGCATCTGGAAGAGGTACAAATATGCAAAACCCTTTTTGAGGGAGGGAAAATGACTACCTGCGCACCACGTAGGTACAGGAGATAATCTACAAAATGGGGGGCTTTCGGGAAAAGAAGACACAGAGGAGGTTAGGACTGGTGGATGCGTTTGCCAAGCAACAATTGGCATGTTGTTCCTGATGACTCTCGTGTCTGCCGCTATTAAAATCACAAGTAAACGTTTGGCAAGAGTTTCATGAAAGGTTTTTTATGTTACAATTTGAAACATGCTTTAAATATTCAGCCTATTAAAAAAGTTGCCATAATATGCCTTCTTTAAATAGATGAGGCAAAAGTGAGAGTATTTTGCTGTTACAACAAGAAAGTGAAACACACACCACATGAATAACCAGCAGTTAATGCTGAAACCAGCTTAGGTGGTGAATTTATATGTGAATTAAGGCTGTTTGCACCATCACGCTGTACTAGTGAATCATGGCTAACCTTTGCATGCACTGTTTTGAAGTAGCTGAATATTCCTACTCACCACCACCCCAGAAACTGCACTTTAATTCAGTTAGATTGAGTTTTCCTCCCAGCCTGTAGACAGTTGGCTAATGACCACCCAGGAGATACCACACAGTGTCTTACAGTGGTGTTAGCCGCATTGCTCCTTATCAAATTACACTGCACTGTATTTTGTTCATTTGTGGGCTCAGTCCGGTGCTGCTGTGTGTAACATCTGTCGTCAGGTTGTTCTGGTTTAGTATTAAAAGCTATTTTAAACAGCTTGGATATTCAAATTGAGTCAGCCGTAACCAGGAAGCTCTGGGTTGTTTGGTTATTAACGCCCTTACAGATTATCTTCTTGTGTCTATACATCCTGACTGTCCCAAAGTGTGCTTAGTGCTCAGACTGGTCCAGATTTAGAAAAGTGGCCTTGATGTATCTGTGTTTAAGATGAGGAAAATAGGTAGTAGGACAGAATGTGGATGTGCTAATTAAGTTTTGCTCTGTCTCATGTTGAATCTCTCCGCTCACATTAACAGCTCTGCAGTATTGAGCCAGGCTCCCCATATTACAGTGCTAATGAGATACCTATTTAAAATTCTCTTCGCAGGATATTTGTGTAATGCGTTGTTCCACAGCAGGGTTTTGCAAACCGCTCGACCAAGTAACTGTCCATGTGTTGAAGTGCACCGCTGATAACTGCCTCTGCGTTCACGTCTCCTTTTGTTTATTTGTTTGCATGATGTGATTGTTGAAGAGGTCAGAAAGACGGACCCCTTCCAGGTTCTTCACAGTGATGTGGCATCTGTATAGATCTCATAGTGGCCATCTTGGTAAACAGTCGGCTGGACTTTAACTAAACATTGTGTTGTATGAAGAGATCAGCAGTGGACGGTGGTCTGGGGTATGATCTAGTGTTCATTTATTGTGTGGGACAGGGATTTCCAAACAGAAGTAACTCTGCAGTTACAAGAACAACTGAATACTAAACATTTTCTGGGTATCAAGCTGCTTTACTTTGTCCTATATAGGGCTGGGTATCACTGGCGTCTTGGTGCGCTGGACTTCCAGCTCCGTCCTGTGCTCGACCTTACCATAGACTGTATTGGTTGTAGCTCCTGTATTAGTGGGCCACTCACACGTGCCATTAAGTCAAAGAATGCTTGCGGTAATTGGCTGTGAGCAAAACCATACGAATGTAGGTAACATTTCACTTGAGAAGTTTTGATACTACTTGGTATTGGGTTATTTCGGTAGATAACCTTAAAGGTATATTATGCAGAGTAGTCGTAGGCTATTGATAAACCAAGTCGGCCCACTTTAGATTGATTTCCTGTATTTGTGTCACGGGGGTTTCGCTGCCCTGCCCCTTTAGCAGACTAGCGGCAGCCCTGTGTCCATTCATTCCAATGGTGAAAGTAAACATGAGTACAGATAATGATTGTTTCCTTCGCCCCTTAGTCACCGAGGTAAATATTAGACACGTTTGAACGAGCTCCAACCCTTCGAAACATTCTGACTCTAAAAATTGCATTCTTTTTTTAGACAGACGTGAGAAGAAAATTAACTTTGTCTCTGGTTTAGCAACATACTCTTGCGAGGTCTGGCAACAGCTGACGTGATCTTACACTCAGTTGATATCAGACATTAAGCTAGCAGATAAAAATGAGCGGCACGATGAGGAACAAACATTGAATTTGTATTGAATATAGTGTTGTATAATTTTGGATCTGCTTTCATCCATCCACACAACGTTTACTACATTTCTTAACAAGGTGGGGACATGCAGGGGAGAGATGATGACGCCCACTTGGGAAACCCGGGGTCTCATTTATAAAGAGTGTGTAGGATCCATACTATAAATGTACATACGGACAAAAGCCAAGAATATCAATCAGGCTTCCACCTCACCATATGCGTCGCAAGTTTCCCATCTCCAAAATGTTCATAAGCATGAGTCAAAGTTTCTAACATCAAGTCTGTTTTTATAGATCTCAACTTTTCAACGGGAAGTGGTGTACGCCTCTTTCGGGCCTAATTTTGTGTGTACCCAATGTTTATAAATGAGACCCCTGAACTGTATACCATTTTGTAGCATTGGTGCAGCTTGTAATGCGTTATCTTTTGTTATAGAGTATCTTTGTTTGTGAGCACACTCGCCTGTCAAAGTAAAAGCCAACCCCAGATTCACTCTTGTTTGGTGTGTCGCCTCTTGGGTGCCTGCTGCTCACAGTCTGGCACCTGGTCGCTGCCTTTTTATAAAGCCCCGATCTTACCTGAGCCCTGTGGGGGTACACGCCCATAAACGTCTGGAACAAAGATAATTAGAAGAAAATACAGACAGAGGGCAGAGTCTCTGCAGATATATACACTGCCACACTTCTAGGGGGTCATAAGTGATGATTGAGAGGGATTATTTCTTATTAATCCATACATAGTTTTTCCGAAAGTCCTGCACATTATATCTTAAAAGGTACTGAGTACATATACCCAGCTCTAGTCATATCTCATAGTGAACTTTTCAGCCTTTGGTGAGACAAAACAAGGTATTTGAATACCTTAAATATTTTGGATGTTGGTAGGCATTTCTCACAATTTTTAACATTTCGCAGACTAAACAAAAAAACAACCAGGAGATTTAATTAATTTATTAATTGGGAGTTTCAGCCCTAATCCAAATATTTGTTTTTAGAAGGCTTATAAGTACATAAATGGAATTACAAGTGTTATTGTCGTTAAAATATTCAAACCACCAGCCACAACAAGCCCATGGTACAGGTATAACACCCGAACATCACTAATGTGGGTCAGAAACCGAGGTACCATGCGAGCAGGAAAGCAGAAATAGACATTTAAAAGAAATGGGAAAATGGCTGAAACGTGTAGTTGCTGCCACATCAGGTGGTTGTCTTACAAATTTTTAGCCAAGGCCACTGAAATTAGAAAACAGAGACCAAGCTTAGTCAATGATTACACAATTATTATATGAAAAAAATACGCTAACTGTCAGGTAATTGATAGTAATTGTGTGACTCTAGAAAAAAATACTAAATATTTATTGGCTCCAGTCTTTTAATTGTCAGGATTTTCATCTTTTCCATGAATTATATGATCGTAAACTCTTTTTTTTTTTTTTTTTTGACTGTTTATCAGACAAAACCAGCTACTTTTAAGATGTCACTGTTAGTTTTGGTATATTATGAAGGACATTTCTTAGTCATTTCTGACATCTTATAGACCTAACAACAGTCAGTCTACTTGATGATGAAAATAATTTATAGTCGCAGCCCTTTTTTAATAATCATGGATAATGTCCTGTTTAAGATTGGTTCAAACAAACACACCTGGAAGCTGATGAGTAGTGTTGATGATAAGGGAGTGCTTGAGCTCATCTTACAGGGCATTTCAGGAAAAACGTCAGGGCAACCAGTGGTTTAAGGTCTCTGGTCGTTCAACATAAAAGCACGCTGCTGTTTACAAACAGCTGCCACCATTGCTTAGTGACTCAAGACTTGCCCCTCATGTCCTCACCCTGCTGATAAAGGTCTGTTTGTTTTTCAGCGCGCACTGTGTTAACGCCACCGTGCCCTCTTGGCATTGTTTGATCTGGTCAGCCAGTATGTAAATGCCTTTCGTCAGGCAGCGGGATAAGTGAAGAAGTTGATTAGAGCTTTAGCCAGGAGCAGTTGTTGTGGATTTAGCCGGTAAGCCCCTTCCCCTGTAGACCACAATACAGCCATGCATTCCTGTCCAGTCATTCTGATTCACTGGACACCTGTGCAGCGCCGGAGCCGGGCCGTTCCCCCGCTGCATTAACTCTTAGAGCAGGCTGGAAATGAATTTTAAAGGGCTCCAAAATGAAATACTAATGGAATGTAAAGCTAATCTAAATATGCTAATCCCCAAACACTTCATAAACATAGACAGCAACAGCCCGCCACCCACTCTCTGTAGCTGCTCGCTGAGGAATGCTTTAGCCACAGGGGGTCTCGCAGTAATGACAGGCTTGTGGTGGATTAATGTGGAGTTATTTATTTCCGATTGAGCGAGTCCCCCTCCCACTCACACCCCAGACCCCCCTTTTTAGCAGTTAGGCCCGGTCTCCATGGCTCCTGGAGATACTCCGAACGAGTAGTCTTAGACGTTCTATTAATGCGGTCCACCTTGCTAACATGTCCAGACCACCGCCGACAGGCCTCACACTGCATTCTGGGATATCTTCAACCCTTTACCTGCTCTTAGCTAATTACTTTTTAGCCGTGCACTCGCACAATAATTGGTCTTGTGCTGCTGCCTCCCCTCCCTGCTCTGTGCCAAGTGCTAGTTTGAGCACCCCCCCCCCCCCCCTTCTCTGTGTCGTCCTTATTCCCCTGTTTTTTATCGTCCTCCAAAAGCCATCCAATTAATATGCTAATGAGCTGATAAATATTTATAGGGGTTTAAATTATGCAGAAAGCTTTCAGAGCCCGGTGTGAAATGCGTCGCTCGCAGGACTTCAAAGCCTTGCATTGCTAACGAGGCAGGGGCAGATTTGCATACGGCTTTAATCAGCTGAATACTGATTATGCTTCATTATAGAGTTGGAGGAGGAGGAGGAGGAGGAGGGGGGGGGGGGGGGGGTGGCAGCGGAGTTGGAGGAGGCCGCCAGCTGCACTTGTCGTTTGTTTCATTCCAGCAAGAGAGGGAGAGGGCGAACTTTTTCAGAAGTACAGACAATCTTGGCACATGAGAGAGAGAGATAGGGAGGGAGGGAGAGTGAGTGCAAAGTCGGCACTGTAAAAGCAAGGGGGGGGGGGGGCAGAGCTATAAGAAAAGAAAAGAGTGCAGAGAGGGAGAGAGAGAGGGAAGGAGAGCTGTTTGCCTAAACCCTGTTGGCTTTCCCAGTGTGCGTATCCCAGTGTTGCTCAGTGAACCGTGCGGCGGACAGTGCCACTGTGTCTGTGTGTAGCTCTAGCTGTATTGAACTCTGCTCACTGCTGACCAGTGGAGAGTGAAGAGAGGGAGGAGTGGGAGGAGGAACAGAGAGCCAGACGCCCTGTCGGAGGGTTTGCCCGGCAGAGGCAGTTTTCCATGATAGGTTCTGCAACCATGCTGGAAAACACAGGTGGAGCAAGAGCGGGTGAGTTTGTGATGAGGTTGTGGCGGAGCTCAGCTGTTGTTGCTCGGCGTCCATGTGTGACATGCGATATGTTGATGCTGATGGCATGCTTTTGAGGTAAAATGTCACTTATAAGAGTTGATCGTGTGAACGTGACATCAGTTATTATGTCAATCTCACTGTAAACGCAGTTGATTTGAGTGGCTGATTTTGCCGAGGAGTGTTGTTTCCCACTTTGAGTGGTGAGTATGACAGAGTGTTGCTGCAGGAAAGAATTGTCATGCAATTATAGGATACAGGTGACAAAAGTGAGAGCGCTCTTCACATCATTGAGGCAGTGTGGTGTTTTTTTTTTTTTACCGGCAGCGGGTGTGAGTTTGTCTCACTATCTGTCTCTGTCTGGCTCTTCCAGATGCTAAAGTGAATAATCAGTCAGAGACTACTAAATGTGCAATGGAAAGTGGTGACGGGAACACCGGTGAGTGACCTCCAGATTTTTTTTTTCCATTTTGTTAACTGGAATTGAAATCAGGAATGTGTCAAGTTTTGCCTTCTCATTCAACAGGTTTCAATTAATAGCCAAAAAATGAACATTTTTTATAGCGCAAATCAGAAACAGCACACTACTGTCCACCTTTTGTATCATCGTCTCGTTAAAAAAGACACGGCTGCTTTCCGAAATCCTCGTTAGCGGGCGTCTTTGTCAAATGAAGTGTTTACCTCACAGAGCAGTTTCCCTCACTTGTGCTTAGTGAATACAACACTAATTTGTGCTTCTGTGATTCTCTGATATGAAGTATCCAACATCGTAGATTCAGTCTTTATATTCCTATTGTGTAAAGCTGAATTAAGTAAATATTAATGCTTGAAATTTTTTGTGGAAGCCCATGGTGTTAATATTTAATTCGGTGATGATTCACCAGCCCGCATTTAAACAGATTTATGCAGCTGTGTAACGACTGTGGATCACCATTGCAGTTACACATGCTGTCACTCTTTAAAAATATGTTTCCTTGCACCTGACAGCAGTTTGTTTTCCTTAAGTATGCTTCTACAGGTTCGCTGTGGGCTTTCAGTATCGTGTTCCTCATTTTTGTGTTGAACCAATAACATAGATTATATTGTCAGTTAAACCACAATATTCTTCTGACAGGACGTTGCATTAACTTTATTTTTGTCCTCAGGAATCCAAACCAATGGGTTGGACTTTCAGAGGCAGACAGTGCCAACCACAAGTGCAATCACTAATGCACACGCACAAGCCCTCCTCCAACAGGTAACACATGCTGCACACCATCACACTTCACTTAACCTCACGTAACTTTTATGTTGTCATGTTTCTTCACAAGGAGCAGATGTCTAACTGATGTTTTTTAGGCGTAGTGACACGTCCTAATTGTAGTGTTACAATGCAATAAGGTCTGAAGTTTGCACAGAGGTCTGCTCATCTGCACTCACACAAGCAGAAAGAGTTCATTTAAATGAGCCAGGCTCTCCTTGTGTCGCCTGGCAACACGGCAGATTAATCAACCCTGTATGCTAATTAGCTGCTCTGCGGTTGCTCGGAAACAGATGGCCGAGAATATGCAAATCTATGCAGAATTTACATGCACTGCATAACAGTTATTTTAATTAGCATCTCAACTCTCCCCTCCCTTTCCATTCACTTTCCATGTCTCTGAAGGCTGCAGCACATTTAAATACCCACTTTCTCACTTCCTTTTTAATTCAAATTCCTCTCCCTGCTCAGAGACTAAAGGCTCATTCTCAGAGAACCGCTCAGGTAGCACAGAGATTTCATGTTTTGTTGTATTTTTAGTGTTATGCTGATTTTATTTAGACTGAATTAAACATCCTTTCACATTGCTTTCAATTAAAATATTTTCAGATTTTGTCATAACAACAATGAAGGCACTTATTTAGGCTTACTTTATGCTGTCAACAATGCTCAGGTAACACCTGTAGGAAGATTTCCTCTAAGCCTCCCTCTTTGCTTCACCTCCACTAGTCTAAGTCGGAAGACTCGAGCGCTCTTCCGACCTCCGTCCAGCAGAGCGTATTGCCTCAAACCCAGCTAATGTTGGCCGGGGGACAGATTGCAGGAGTAAGTGGCCTGTTGCCTCATTGCTTTGAATTAGAACCTAGTCGTAGCCATGCATCGGGGGTGACACCTCAATATGATCAACCCTGGCTGAAAGATTGGGTGATGACATGATCGCTTGCCCTGATTCTGTGGCTGCCGGTGTCTAATGTCTGCCTGTTCATCCCCGTGGTTGTTAGGCTATGTCCAAAATTCTTCCATTACAGAAAATGGAGGGATTGGTTTGGACATAGCCTTGATGTGTCTGTACACTCACAGTCAGGCCAACCACACGGCGCCTTTCATATCCATCCATGTTCTCCCTGAGGTCACACTGTAGATGAGAAGACCGACTGCTATTATGCTATGCGGGGGTGAATGTTTACTGTGCATGTAGATTTGAGTTTGAACATGACATCAACATGCTCATTTGCACTTTGCTCAGCTGCATGAGTCTTCTCTCCATTTGCCTGTCTGAGCTCATGTTAGTGTTGCCACGATAGCAACAGTTTCAATGTGACTCTGATACCTTTCTGTAAAGTTTCAGTCAATGTAAAAATGTAGATTAACAGTCTGCATGTTGAGCTAATGTCATCAGCATGATGGTGAATCCATTTAAGGGTGTGTTCATACAAATCTGAATAATGAAGTAAAGGTGAAATCAGTAGACAGAGCTGCATTCTAGTTCATGACAGTAAACTGGAGCAGCCATTTAAACGACTGTTGGCAACAGCATCGGATAATACCTGTTGTTGACAAAACTGGAGCATAGCCTGGGTAAATTAAGTTTTTATTTTACTGCACTTAAAGGAACACTGCACCCCATAAATGATCATTTGTATGTCAGCTTCTCATCCCGTCTTACGCTGAGATTGTGAAGAAAACTTTGGTTTTCTTGCATGCCTCCACAGTTATTAAAGAATCCAATAACTGAGAATATTCTTGATGAATTGAAGTAAATGGGGTCCACATTTAACTACAGCAGAACTATCTCAAAACATCTGTTTACACACTCTTACACAACTCGTACAGGATAATCCAAGTCTTATGTATCCAGTTCCCAAACACATACAATATTTTTAATGTTTGACAACATGAAATACAACATTTTACACTCATATAATATACAATAGAAGTCCACATACAGTTGTTGCATTTTCACAAAACGAAAAAAAAATAAAACAACCAAACAAAAAAAACTAGATTGTTCCTCCTGTTTTAACAATTAATGTTCACTCTTTATCTGGACATGGAATACACTCAAGCAGACCGGACAAGACAAACAGGACACAAAACAATGCTAAGAGTACAGCTACAGATTTAACAAACAAAGCAAACAAAAAATGGAATAAATATTACAGTTGGAAAGAAAGGAGAACAAAGAGGAAATGGGTATTCAAATAAAAGACCTACAGGTTATCAATGAAGTTCACATATGGTGTCCATTAGGGGTGGGAATCTTTGGGCACCTCACGATTCGATTACGATTACGATTCAGGGGCTACGATTCGATTATAAAATGATTATTGATGCATCTTTAATTTATATATATTGATGCACTTTTTCACAACACACATTTCTTTTTGTCTCACTGAATAAGCATTCAACACTTGCAATTTTTAAAAACAGTGCATTTGTAATAAGAAAGAGTTGAATTCATTTCCATTATATTTTATTAAACATATAAATGGAAATGCTTGCAAACTGGAAAGTTACAACTTCGTTGTACGGAACCAAAGGTAACAACAGGTATCTTAAATCACAAGATAAAATGCGCAGTTAGAGTAACAAATGATTCGGTGGCGACAGACGTCCACGCATCACATGTAACTGCGTTCCTACCTGCCTTCAACAGTGAGGCCATGACTTCTGTTTTGGTTTGGTTGTAGAGTGTCGGTGAAATAGCGTCGGGATGGGATGGTGTATCTGGGCTCCAGTGTATGCAGCAGTGCTCGAAATCCCTGATTTTCCACGACAGAATAAGGACGCAAATCCTTGGCAATAAATGCCGCGATGGCCTTCGTAATTCGCTTCGCCTTTTCCGATGAGGGTGGCAGCTTTCTAATTGCTTCCTCGATTGTTCTCTGGTCGGTAGCGCCACTAGTTGCCGCAGCAACAACAGCCTGCCGTCTCCCTGACTCCTCCGTCAGGTGGAATCGAGTTACATGGCTTCTCATGTTTGTTGTGTTGCCAAAGTATTTTATTTTAGCACGACACAGCTTACATATAACGTGGCTCTTGTCCAGTTCGCTTCCGCCGTCAACGTTGTAGAAGGAGCTGTTAAATTAGAAGGAGCTGTTCGGATCTCACGGCGAGGTGGGTGGCGGTCAGCCATGTTTGTTTTCCTCTGTGCGCGTGTCGGCGTGTCTGCTCCAGGTGCGCATCCCAAAGTGTCCCGGAGATGACACGTACCGCGCTTCTTAGTTCCGCATTATTTAGAACCTTCTGTATTACTCTAATTAACAGATTTAAATAATCGAAATTTGGACGTTTGTGAATCGATTCAGATTCGTCCACGTCCGAATCGCGATGCATCTAAGAATCGGAAATTTCCCCCACCCCTAGTGTCCATATTTTATCATAAATGTCCAGTCTTCCTTTGATTTAAAAGAATAAATAATCATGTGGGACATAACTTGACATCTCTGACTCCACTGAGGAAGTGTTAGGCCCTCCAGCCAACAGCAATACATTATTTTTGCAGCTATAAATGCAAGATTACAGAGTTTCCTTTTGATAGCAATCACCAACATTTATGTTACAACACAACACCTGCAATTTTGCAAGCATGTGCATTTGTCTTCTGCTCATGCATTGCCTTAAAAATTCTGCCTCCTAGCTCGTTTATTTGCCAGGAAGTGACAGGCGTGGGTGAGTGACAGCAGAATTCCTGGCCAGTGAAATGAGCAAGTTTTAAATTACTGAGCATACGACTGGATAAATAAGACTTGGATTATACTGCACAAGTTATGTGAGAGTTTGTAAACAGATGTCCTGATGTAGTATTGCTGTCGTTAAACCAGGTCCCCCTTACTTCCTTTGTTCCTTCCTTTGTTCACGTGGAGGCGTGCAAGTAAAACAAAGTTTTCCTCATGACTTTAAGGTCATAAGGGCTGAGTTATTGATATACAAATGATCATTTTGGGGGTGAAGTATTCCTTTAATGAAGACAGAATCCTAGCCAACATGTCAAGACTAGTGTGTAAAATTTCCCTTTTTTATAATATCCTGCTGTGGTTTTGTAGTCGTCTTGTTTACTGAACTTTTCATGGGTATTGGAGCCAAAACTAAAGTATCGTGACAACACTAGCTCATCCGATCGCTATGATATAACACAAAAGCTGATTTGCCTAAACGCTACTCACTTTCTTCATCTTTGTTCCCCCCTCTCTCTCTGACCTCCCATCATCACTGCGTCCCTCTGTCTGTCTCCGTCTGTCTCGTCCACCTTTGTCTGTGTCTCTGTCTTTCGGCTCTCCAGTTGACCCTGACCCCAGCGCATCAGCAGCTGTTGATCCAGCAGGCCCAAGCCCAACTCCTGGCCGCAGCCGTGCAGCATTCAGCCAGCCAGCAGAACAGCACCACTGGGGCCAGCATCTCGGCCTCCGCAGCCACACCCATCACCCAGCTCCCCCTGTCGCAGCCCATCCAGATCGCCTCCGTAAGATACAATCACCCATTCAACAGCATTTCTGCAAGTTCTTCAAGATAATATTTAAACAACATTTACTGTAAATAAACTCGCAGCCCTGGAAGGTTGTGAATGAAGCTGTGAATGAAGCTGACTGTTTAATTTAGATAGTTGCATTTTGTTTCAGTGGAATAATGTCCAAAATTTGTTTCCAAAGCAATACAAGACTAGAGAATGGAGGGTGGCCAGTATGAGCTATGTTTCCACATGTTAAAGTGGCTAGTCGGCTTTCTGTCAGCAAAGATACAGAAAATAAAATACAGGGCAGCACATATACAACACAAAACACTGACATTTCCCCACCTTTACATGGATAGTGTTTGAAATGTCGCCCTAAAGCTTGAGTCAGTGGAGTGCCGGACCAAAAGGAAAGGCCTCTTGTCATTTTCTTGTTCTTGTTCTCCTCTTGTTTAAAAGATAACCAGTTAGTTCCCGGTGAATGGGTGTCGGACTACTGAAAGCAAAATTGAACTGAAACTGACGTTCCTAATCCACCTCCCAGTTTCTTTTTGTGTAATGAGTCAAGCTCTTCTGTGTCAAAGTCCACTTCTTCCGTTTCTGATGTTAAAAATACACATATGGACTACTTACCTTTGTACGTACCTGCTTGTTCCTGTCCAAAAATCAGTCTTAAATTTGGTTTGAAAAAAATTAAAAGGTCTAAAAAACAAAAATCATTACGTCTAGGTGTCTAATACCTGTGGACACCTTTTGTCTGGAGATAAATGCAGCAGTTGTTCACTAACTGAAATGTGGGTAATATGGACATAACAGTAAAACATAAATAACTCATGTTCAGTGTCAGACTAGACAGACTGCCACAAAAATAACAGTGCTGACTGTGTGATGGCTCCGACCAGGAGACAGCAGAGCACCTGAGGATCATTTCTCTAATTAAATAACTCCTCCACAAGAATTTATGTAACAACACTGAACTATGCTGCTGCAAATGACTAAATACAAATTGCTGTTGTAATGGTGCAAAACATTGAATGTGTGCGGTCATTGTTACAACGCTGTGGAGCTGTGTGGTGTTAAAAATGTTTACTTTCTGAACATGAATTAAATGATAATTGTTTTTTTCTCGCAGCAGTTACAGCCCCAGAATCTAAGTCTGCCTCAGTTTGTGCTGGTGCAGCCCGGCCACCCGATCGCCACACAACTGCAGCCCGCTCAGTTCATCATCTCACAGACACCGCAGGCCCAGCAGGGTGAGGAAGACACTTGCAGTGTTTGATTTGCATGCAAAATTAAGAAAAGATATCTATGCATATTTCAAGTCTCTGATTCTTATAAAGTCGTTCTTGTTTTATCTTGACTCCCATGTCTTTCACTCTGTAGGCATATTGCAAGCCCAGGGTCTTCTAACTCAACTACCTCAAAGCCAAGCTAACCTCCTGCCGACTCAACCAAGCATTACCCTTGCAACTCAGGTTCGTAACTATGCAAACTCGTATTTTAAACTTTGAAATATAGTTTTCCTGTCGGTGCTTACACAAGGCCAACTTTTATGTTTGCTTGATACATTCTTCTATATTTTCCTTTTTCAGACTCTTCTTAACCTTTACTTTTTGTTTTTCTCAGCAGCCTGCCACTCCAACCCGCACAACAGCAGCCACACCTATTCAGTCCCTGCCCCACAGTCAGACACCACCCAAACGGTTGGATACCCCCACTATGGAGGAGCCTAGCGATCTGGAGGAACTGGAACAGTTTGCCAAGACCTTCAAACAGAGGCGTATCAAACTGGGCTTCACACAGGTGTGTAAGACTGAATAGACTGATTGATCCACACAGGTTCAGTGATTGTTGGATCTGTAATTACACTGTATTGTACGTATCATAATTGAGGCAGTGCTGCAGGTTAGATTCATTGTGATGCTGGTGCTTCCCTGTTTCATGTTTCTCTCTCTGTGTCCTTCTCACCAGGGGGATGTTGGCCTGGCCATGGGGAAGCTGTACGGAAACGACTTCAGCCAAACTACCATCTCTCGCTTTGAGGCCTTGAATCTGAGCTTTAAGAACATGTGCAAACTCAAGCCATTACTGGAGAAGTGGCTCAACGATGCAGGTTTGTCCCTGAACCCACCTGAATGAGGGCGAGAACGCTTTGATCACACGTATTCTTTGATTTCATCACATCAGTATTGGTCTCGTGTAATGGGCAAAGGACAGCGTGGGTGGTGAATCTTTGAGGTCCCGTCTTTACCTTCCTTCTCTTTCTTTGTGTCGGTGCTGTTTGTGCAGAGAACCTGACATCTGACCAGGCCCTGTCCAGCCCCAGTGCCCTGGGCTCCCCGGGCATGGGCATAGAGGGGATCAACCGCAGACGGAAGAAGAGGACCAGTATTGAGACCAACATCCGAGTGGCCTTAGAAAAGAGCTTTCTGGAGGTTAGAAACTCATATTCCTGAAGTTAACAATATCGATCCAAGCAGGGGAATTGAGTTTGAGCATTAAGTGTTTTAGCTAGTAAAAAGTATAAAATTGTCACATTTCAAAGTTCATCAGTGCTCACAGGGAATCCCTGGCTTTTTTGCCCTCTTCAAGCAGAACCAAAAACCTACCTCTGAAGAGATCACCATGATCGCTGACCAGCTCAACATGGAGAAGGAGGTGATTCGGGTCTGGTTCTGCAATCGCCGGCAGAAAGAGAAGAGGATTAACCCCCCCAGCAGCGGCAACAGCGGAGGAGGCAACACCCCCATCAAAACCATCTTCACCCCCAGTAGCCCATTGGTAAAGATGGACACACTCACATGAAAATGATTCTTCAACAATTGTTTTCTTGATTTAGATAACCTGTTCTGTTCTTCCATCAATTTGAGGATAAGCTACACTTTTATTTGAAAATTTATCAGAACGTGGATTTTGTTCCTTGTTCTCTGGAATTAGCTACAACGCCAAAAGGTTTGTTGAACGGTATTTGTTTGTAGCAGCCCGTTTTACACAAAGATCCCATGATAGGGCAGCAGGGAAGACCCGTCATTGCTTTTTTAATACAGAAACAATCAATGCAGGCAAAAGGTCGTCCCAGTGTGTAATTGTAGATAGCATGCCGGCATTCCAGAGGCAAATGGAGCGTGACAGAAGCGTCGTGTAACACAACACCATCGGCCTCTAGTGCGACAAATAACACGTTTCCTCGGTGCATTTTAAACAATAACTATGGCATAACATGTCACTGTTATATGGCAGTTGATCTTGTCCTCTGCTCTGAGGCTAAGGAGCTCCTGGATGTCATTATCTCCCTAATTTACAGACATTTTCAGTTGCTATTCGTCTTTGGGTTAGCTGCTAACTGCTATCAGCTGTTTTTTAAATCTCCCAGTGGCAGGTAGCGAACCTTACGTCTTCAAAATGTCACACCCGTGCCATCCTATCAACTGTCCCTTTTACACAAACATTATTTCGGCTCTTTATTGCGTCTTCTGCTGGCCTAAAGGTGAAACAACTCTGTCCCGCCCTTTCACCTTTTATACATAACGATGAGGTGGAATAACCACGCGTCGTTCCCGCCTTGAACAGGCAGTGTAAAAGGGGCTTAACACAGTAGCTCATTCAGTCCTCCCTCTGATTCTGTTGTGCAGGTGGCCAGCACAGCAAGCCTTGTGAGCAGCCCAACTATTAACACACCCACCACTCTGACTGTAAACCCAGTGATGCCTCTCACCAGCACCAGCGTCTCCAGTTTGTCTTTCACAGGTGTGTACGACATGTGTTTGCCATGATAAAAGTGTATATCGAATCACATGTAATGTTAAAATTTAATGTTAACTCATGTTTTCTCCCTGCCCCTTCCTCAAAGGCACAACAGTCGGAGCCACAAACACTGCATCCGTCATCTCTGCTGCACCTTTGATTACTACAGCCAGCTCTCCATCTTTAAGCCCGTCACCTGTTCAGTCCACGACCACGGAGAGCAAAATCGGCACTCATGCGCAAACCATAGTCACCCAGGCCCCGACTTCCATAGCCACCACTTTAGGGACGGGTCAGGTGATGGTGGCGTCTCCAGGGCTGTCTGCGGCGCTGCAGGGTGCCCAGTTACCCACCAGTGCCAGCTTTGCTGCTATGGCTGCTGCTGCTGGACTCAACCCCGGACTGATGGCCTCGTCCCAGTTCGCTCCAGGGTTAGTATTGGTTATGTTCAATCAAGGCCTCTAATTATTACATTTACTTGATCCTTCAAGTTTCCAGGTGTACTCCGTATTGATCTAAGTGATCTTGTCTGTGTGTCTGTGTTCCCAGGGGTGCCCTGGCCCTCAGTCTGACTCCTGGTGGCCTTGGCAGTGCGCTGAGTCCTGCCCTCATGAGCAACAGCACCTTAGCTACCATCCAAGGTGTGTACCAATGAATGTATATTAAACACTTGCTTTACAGAGACTGAAAAGACGAGAGAGTGGGCAAGCATAAAAACTGAACTAGACGCCAAAACTAACAGGATGTCATAATGGTTACTTTTTAAAAACCCCTAAAGTCCACACAGACACTGAGACGTGTGGACATAGTGCAGTGAAATATTTACAAATTCTGAGCTTATTCTTTCAGTCAGTGTCGAGTGTTATACATATTAAGATTTAGGGAAACTACCCTCTCCCTCTGGTGTAGTGTAAAGTCACCATATAGGCCTGTCACGATAATAGCTTATCGTACGGTATATGGACATGACCTTGATCATTTTGCTGACTTCGATACTGCCCGTTGTGTCTTTAACTGAGTCATTTTTGGCTACTCCTACAAAGGTATGATAATTTCATATTAACAGGGGTTACTGACTTTTTAAAATATGTTAAATATTTTTTTCATAATCCTGTTTTCTAAGAATTAACGGTTAATTGCTCTTTGAAAGGTTGCACTTGCATTATTTCACTATAATATTATCATTATATCAGTGGCATAAAATGATCACTAAATGATAATGATATTGTTTGTCGTGATTATTTTTGTGATATTAAGTCGTCAAACAAAAGTAGGTATCATGACTGGCCTATCACCGTCATATTTGACATTCAAAACAAATTACCCAGTGGGGAATAAAAGTGTTTTGTTTCGTAGTCAACTGGGAACTTTGTTTTTTGTTCGTTTGGTGCAAATACACCCTCTCCTCAGTGGGTTACAGACATTTATTAGATATTGTCTGGGGCATTTTTTTAGTAGACAATGTGACAATTAAAACAATCTTTTCATTCAATTCTGAGAATAAATGTGTAAGTTTTACACATGATTGAAAAATAGAAAACTTAATCTGTTGATATATGGAAGACTGCAATTGATTTACATTTTCAAAACAGAAAAAAAAATGTATTCCACACTGAAAACTCAAAACACACACACACACTTGCACACTTGTGTGAAACTTTCAAATTGCAAACTATTTACATAATAAAACTGAAAATATTATCACTAGAAACGGCTGCCTGCATTCAAAGTGCCTCTGAAAGCTCAGAGTCTGACAGGTTAGACACAATTTAAAGCTTGTCTCTCTCATCATGAACGGCTCTAAAGTTATTTAATGTTATGCTCAGTTTTAGAGGGTTACATTTAAAGAACACAGATAGCTTCTCAGCAACACCAAGGTGATGTTCTCACACAGATTGTATGAACTGCTAAATGCTGTTCAATTAAAAGCCAGTTTAATTGTTAGTAGCGTGACATGAAGTGACGAGGAAAAATGCAGTACGTAATGTGATAAGTTCAAGAGTATTTTACCACAAAAGTAGAATAGAAGTCCTTTATTGTCATTGTACCAGTACAATAAAATATTTTAAAAGCTACAGCTGTACACGGTGCAAAGTTAAAAGGTACAAACAAGTGACAACCTAGAAAAATATCCTAATCACATCACCAAGAATAAGAATAAAATGAATATAATTATATAATTTCCTACTGGCCTGCAGCCCAGGTTTAAAAACCTTTTGTATGGAGGACCAAACCTGACTTATTAGGAAATAGACGAATTAATTAATTCATAAATAAAATGGCCAAATAAATTGAGTCGTAAATGAACAAAAATAACATCCAATGCATGTACAAAGGAAATTACCTTAAAAAAGACATTATTAAAATTCATAGTGTGTTTATGAAGATAACCCATTGTTCAAATAATTTGTATAATTAAAGCAAAAATTTAATGAGGCTGCACTGTATTTGCATATTAAGGAAACATTATGCAGGCCACACCCATTAAGGTTAATCGTGCTGAGAGAAAATTACTTCATTAATCCTGCTGAGCGACGATACAGTTTGATAATGAAATAACAAGTCCTGCAGAAAGAGAAGTCCTGCGGTGAATCAGTTTTAAATCAGTTTAATTATTTTTATGTCTAGTTTTTGACTCATAAGCAGGGCCGCACATAGGGGGAACAAAAGGGGGGCGTTTTTTGGGGCCCAGCTGCTACGGAGGCTGGTAATAATCATGTTCATCCTAAATGAAAGCAGTAATAACCACACTTTATTAATCCGAAATAATTTTTTTTTTAGTATAAAACAGCAAAAGTAAACATTGTATTTGTTATTGCTTTAGTAAAATGTAGCCTGTTCCCTCTCCTGAGTCAATTTAAATGTACGCACAACTGCGATGGCCAGCCTTGTGACCTGAGAAACCTACTGATTTAAACTAGAGAGACGGAGCAGACACACGTGTTGATCCGAGTAAAGCTGAGGAGGGTCCATTCACTGGTACTTCTCAGGTCCAGTCATTTCTGTGGGCGGAGCTGTTGGTCCTCATTACATCAAAAAATTCCCTGTCTAAACATGCCAACTGTTCTGTCTCCACAGCTCTGGCATCGGGCGGCACGATCCCCATCACCTCTCTGGATGGCGGAAACCTGCTGTTCGCCAACACCTCTGCTGGTAGCACGCCCAACCTGGTGCCAACGTCGCTCTTCTTGAACCCCCCAAACCTGTCGCTGCTCAACCCCGTCAGCCTGGTGTCGGCCGGGACGGGGGGGCTGCAGGTCACCGCTGATGCTCATCATCAAGCCACCGCGGCTGCTGTGCCTGTGCAAGCCTCGACCATTACCACTGCCTCCAAGGCTCAGTGAAGCCAGTCAGGCTGCGTCCTGAACGAACGCCCTATTTCCTACGTCGTGCACTACTCCTTTCACACCACGTAGGGAATAGGGAGGGCGTTCGATTATAGGCTCTGCGCTTCACTAACCACCCTACATTCTTTCCATTGTATCTATCATTATTTAATCCTTTTGCTGCCACCAAAAAGAAAACGACCTCAAATGAGGTTGAGGTTGACTTTTTAGTTTTTAGTTTTGTTTCCTGTCTTCTCCTTTATGATTCTTGGATGTTTTTTTTCCCACAAACAGTAGCCAGATGGACACTGTTGTTGGCCTGCCGCTCCT
This sequence comes from Epinephelus moara, assembly GCF_006386435.1. NCBI lineage: Eukaryota > Metazoa > Chordata > Actinopteri > Perciformes > Serranidae > Epinephelus > Epinephelus moara. Next base: position 17,495,329 of record NC_065512.1, on the reverse strand, counting down.
CATGAACCTTGAAAAGTGTCCAGGAAGAAAATGTCCTCGGCACCATCAAGCTGTTCACATTTTGTATATATCTATATATATATATCTATATATATATCCTCCTATTTCCAGGTCAGAATTTTCTCTGAAATACTTCTAACCAAAAACCTTAGGATTTTTGCTCTTTTAACATTCAAACTGATAATTAAACTGATTTACTACTAATTTCACAATATTCATCATCACTAATGGGGATTTGTGTGTCACCCCATCTTTAATTATCTCTCTTGGGTTTTTTGGACAGGCCTTGACGTAAATCATATCAAAGTTATATTGTAGATTTTTTCTTTATCTTTGCTGTCTATTTTTTGACATTTTCAGAACTTTGTAAGTCTAATATTAAGTTAAGATTTAACTATCACTTTTTAATCGTGGTTATAAGGCTTTAAAAACAAGTAATAAGTGGCCGATATAAAGGTTATCATTGCTTTAAGGGTCAGAGAGTTGTGTCTCTCTGGGTCTCTCTTTCTGGAAACACTGAGTTTTACATTCTGCTGCGGTGGCACTGTCGCCCCTGAGCTTTTGTAAAATGCCGGTCTGGGTGCGGATTATTGACACTGATAGAAAATGACTGAAAACATTGCGTTGAGAGCTTTATAAAGAGCTGCAGACATGCAGCCCCGTGTCTGACTGAGGCTGATTTGTTTTGGATGGTGGTCCATTGGAAAACTGTACATTACGTTTTGGATTCAGAGGTAGAAAATAGAAGTCTGCATGTGTTGTCTACAGCTCAGGCAGGTGCTGAGAGTTCAGTAACTGCATGATCCACGTGGCTCTGTGGCTGACTGGTCTGTTTTGGGGGAGGGCTAGTCAGGGGGCATGGTCATCATACACCAGATGTATGGTGGCGTTGGCTAGATGGGGTTATTGTATTGTGTTTATGTTTTCTTTTTCTTTTTTTTTAATAGTAGTACCGTCGTATCTACTTGTGCACAGTATCTGTACCAAAAAACTGGATTGATGAGCTGCAGTCTGCCTGTTTTGGGAGGAATGAAATTCTGTCTTTTTTTTTTTGTCTGCAGTCGTTCGACTGGCTTACGTACTTTAAGATATACCAAAAATATTTGTTAAAATAATTGCTGTGTGTAGTCGGTGTAGCTTAGTCTAGTCGATATATTTATGAGTACAGAATCTCTCTTCATTGTCAACAGAATATAGAAATGCAATATTTTGATGATCATTTTCCAAAGATGAACTTTTTCTTTTTTGATTTGATAAAAGTGTCTCATCGCTCGACTTTTTAATTGGCAGCACAACTGACCAAAAAGAGGGATTGGCGGGTTGGGGCACGAGAGAGTAGTTTCCTTTTACTTGTTTTGAATTGTTTTTTATCACCGGGGCCTCGCCCCCCTAACGCCTGATCCTGGTTTCCTTTGAGCCATGTGATGGCTTGTTTTCCTTTTCATCTGTTTTGGCCGTTTTGGTAGCAGTTTTGGACTTTTCTGAAGCATAATAGAAAGGTTCTGTTTTTTTGGTTTTGTACTAATATTCAGCCATAAAACAACAGCTTGAACCAAAGTGGTTTTCCTCAGTAGTTGCTGTGCCTGTCCAAGCATGGCGTTCACACGATCTCTACTCGCCACACTGCTGACAAATTGTTTTCCTCCTCTCCCACCTCGGTCAATACCGGATATTCCTGATTTGGTGCTGCTGGATAAGGATCACAGAAACTTTAGCTTTAACAACTTGCTGCTGAAACTCCTGGTGGAGTGGAGCTGTTGAGAGGCCTGCATGCTTTGCTATAGCTTTATGACTGCACCCTGTGAAAAGCAGGTTCTGTGGTTTCAACCCTCCTGTCTGGAGGGCTCACTTGTGTAAATGCATAGATCGTATCATCAGATAACACACCGCACCTCCGCTCAGCGCCGCCATTTTGAACCAGCATGCTATGACACAATGTGCTGCTGCTCCCCAAATCTGTCCGTGGACTAGTTTTAAAACCTGCCAAATTATCTTACCCAATGCAGCGCTGGGTTGTCACGTGCGACACATTCAACCAAACCCCACATGAAAAGTAGCTTTGTTCTGCTGCTTCCAAACAACAAAACGAACAGTGATGGTGAAATCGCTGAGACTGTAAGCAGTGAAATCTGTCCATGTTATCCTCTTGTGTACTTCTTTTCTGTCGTTTGAATTATTTTGACTGAATATACCTCAGCAGCACTTAAACATAAGGTTCACCTTTAGGCATTTCTGTGTATAGAACAGTGTAGAATGTATAAGTACTGTCTGGCTCGCCATTCAAAGTTTATACTGATGAACCATACTTAGGAACCACACATAAAAGGACAACCTACTACTGCTATTTTCTAGTACTACTATCTATGGGGTATTTCCAGGTTTGAATATTATTTTGAAAATCCTTCTTGCCAAAGTAAAAGCCTTTCTCTTTGCAGCTATCGGCGGGTGTCTGGCTGCTCACGTTGCTGGTTTCCCCGTCTCTAAAGGCCACAGCGGGCCTCAAGGACTCAGTCCTGTTCCAGTGCTGTTTGTAGTTACTAAAGAGTTGAACACGTGTTGGCGAGATGAACCAGTTGCCGTCGGCACCATAGGATGTTACTGAAATATTTATCTGAGGAAAGACTTAAGAATTAGAGAAACGATCTTTTCTTAATTCTATACATATAAATATATATATAAACACGTGTAAGATATTCATATTTTATATTTGAACCAGTATGTTATCAAGACTGAATGTAGTGTTTATCATGCTTACTCGGAAAAAGAAAAACTCCCCGAAATCTTCCTTTTTATTATCGCAATTTTTCTTTTCTGTTTGTTTTTGAAAAATGACATGACCAAAAAATAGGATAAGGAATGCGAGACCACGCCTCGGTGATGGTGCGTGAGTCGCTGACACCCGCGTCTGTCGTGTATCTGCGAGGTCTTTTTGACAGGAAGTGTTAGTTCTGGCACTCCTGACCCTGAAGCATCTGATCTTAATCTTTTTAATAGTTGTTTTTTTGGGTTGAGTCGTTGTGGACTTGATTTGTTGTGCTGTCTTTAACAATCATTTGATTTTTTTTTTTAATAATATTACTTTATGCCTTTAATTGTTTTGTATAGTGTGAGAGGGCAAGATCACTGGCTTTCTTAGTTTGACAAAGAAGATTAACATTATCATTTATGCCTTATTGTTACGTAGAAGACATGAGCATTGTAGCATTGTCGTGTGTGTGTGTGGATGTGTGTGTGTGTGTGTGGGGGAGAGCTTGAGCTCACCTGGTGCATTGTTTTCACTGAAACAAAACAGTGCACTCTGGGCATTTTGGAGCGTGGGATGATTATGTTGCTACCTATGTTTTTTAGGTGTGACTCAGACAGGTTGAGAATACCTGTGAGAAAAGCTTTACTAATAATTCCAGCAGGTGGATGTGTGTGTGTGTGAGTGTGTGTGTGTGTGTGTGTGTGTGTGAGTGTGTGAGTGTCTTATAAAGAGCGAATAGGGAGGGCAGTCTGCAAACCATTATGGTGCATCTTTTTTCCATCTTCCAGCGGGTGTTTGAGTGATTTTTATTTTTAATGGTGATACATGAGAGTACTGATTTTTGTTTTGTTTTTTTTAGTCCAGAGGGGAGTCTCTACTGATTAACTAAAGCTTTTAAGGGAAAGTTTAGATTTTTAAAAGTGTTGTTGTATGAGGTACTTATCTATACTCAGTGTATTACCTGCGGTAGACATCAGGCAGCTGGCAAAAGTTCAATAATGCACTGCTTTGGATGGAGTGTAGCGACAAAACCTATTTAAGCCATCTAAAAATATTGGTATCAATTTAAGTGTATATTATTTTAAGTGTATTTTCATAGCTTTACCTTGCACTCGTCAAAACCACCAAACTCCACTGAGAAAAACACTGATTTTAGCTCGCTGAACACAGGAGCTGCTGGTCAATCATTGCCTCAGTTAGTTTATTTTGTGTTATTGTGCGACTTCAGTGAATCCGAACTAACTGTTTTAAAAGCCGAAGTTGCACAATAACACAAATAAACTTGCTGATTGAGGCAGTGGTAAACCAGCGGCTCCTGTGTGCAGTAAGGTAAAATCACTGGTTTTCTCAATGGAGTCTGGCTTTGAAGAAAGTGATATAACTCTCTCTTCAAATATTATTTTGAGTGCGTTTTCACAGCTTTACCTTGCTGCAGAAAAACCTTTCCAACAGGGATGCCTTTAGCTTCAGTTCCCCATCATGCACTCGTCAAAGCCACCAAACCCCACTGAGAAAAACAGTAATTTTAGCTCGCTGAACACAGGAGCTGCTGGTCAATCATTGCCTCAATCGGTTAGTTACTTTGGGTTATTGTATGACTTTGGTGAATCCGAACTAACTGCTTTAAACGCCAAAGTCACAAAATAACAAAAATAAACTTGCTGATTGAGGCAGCAGTAGACCAGCAGCTCCTGTATTCAGTTAAGTAAAATCGCTCTTTTCTCAATGGAGTCTGGTTGTGACGAGAGCGATGTAACTGCTTAATTCCCCATCAGAAATCGCATCTGATGGCAAGGTAAAGGGGTGAAAATATTCTAAATATAGCGCACACTTAAATTGAAATTAGATTTTTGTATTTTCGGTGGCTAAAATACATTTTGCTGCTGCCTCCGTCCACAGCAGCACATTGCTTCACTCTTGTGTCGGGACTCCTGCCTGCTTCTCCAAACTGAGGGCGTGCTGACTGACATTTCCTGTAGTTAACACACTGACTATGGATGATTACCTCATTCAATCCCACTTAAAAAATGCTGGACTATCCCTTTAAAGTAAGCCAGTTTATGGTTTATAAACTAAAATGTACAGTTTGTGGTCAAAGTACGACTGTTTGATCTCTACTAATGATCCTAACTGTCAACTGATGACGATCTGGCTTTGCTTTAACGCTTTAGTTCAATTATGTGATCCGGAGATTTTTTCAAGATGCTCTTGTGGATCCGCCATGCATCGAGTTGTAGTTTTGTCGACCCACCACACTGGTTTGCTGGTTTTTGTAATGTTGACAAAGTGTGGAGCATCAGTTAAGGCAAAAGGAGCTGTTGTATACCTCATTTCTAACTCAAGACTGAGTGAAACCTGCTTTAATCTACTTATGAGATAAAAAAATATTTTAAAAAAATCACAAAAAAAAAAAGAAAATACACAAACGTGTGTCAGTGGGGGAAGCCCGTTCATACCTGTACTTAGTGAAGGGTTGTGGCAGAAGCCGCCACTAGGGGGAGACAGAATACATACCAGTGCTCATGAATGTCTGCTGTTTTTTATTTCCTTCACAGTTTGGTGTTTTTATGCTGCACTGTTTTTCAGCATTAACAGAAATGATTTGTTGTAACTTGAGATTTTCTTGTGTATTCCCTTTACTTTCATTTAAAAGTTACTTATTTGTATAAATAGATAAAATCTCCATGTTTGAACACTTTTAAGTTTGACAATCCTATTTTTATTTTTATTTTCACTGACTCGGTGCAGGTATGTACGCGTCTTCCCACGTGACGGTGCGCTGTCGCAGCCCGCTCTTGCTTTCCTGTGGTACCAACATTAACCAAAGACTTCTAACTTGATTGTATACGAAACGACACCCGTCTCTCGGCCCATCCCCGCCTCACTGCTCAGCATCAAATCCCGGGCTGCACGCTCTCACCCGAGTCCCCCCAGATTCATCTGTAAAGAGTTTTTCTTTGCTTTTTATTGCATGCGAATGTGTATCCGCCCCGGACTACACTCCGGCGTCCTGTCGGCGTGGCGGTTTCAGTGCCTGTGGGCGGGGATTGGAGAGGAGGAGTGGGGGTTGACCAGGGGGCTGAGCGGGCTTCTCCGACAGACACGAACCAATCTGGTGGTAGCTGGGTGATGTTTGTTAATACACACTGAGGGTTAATCCTGTGCACACTGTACATGCTCAGGACTCTGTATGTTTTGTCTGTCTTGAGCGCTGTTGCTAGGATGTCCCCCCCTCCCCTAATTTCCCCTCCCCTCTCCACTCTTCCGCTCTCTCAAGGACTGTGGTGAAAATGCTGTTCCTGCCTCTCACAGTGTGTCTGTCTCTTCCTCCTCATCTGTACACTGTATAGTCCCAGGACATTTACCCTGTTGTCTCCAGGAATACACATCCTGCGGTTGCTAAACCTCACTGCTGTGCCCCTCCTCCTCTTCCTCCTCCTCACCTCTCCCTTCCTCTGCTCTCTCCTCTCGACATCGTCTCTTCACTACAGACTCTGATCAGCTGTGACACTATGCATCATGGTCCTTCACTCTGCATGGACTGTGTCCCTCCGGCTCAGACCTCTGGCCGACGGGCTTCAGTGACACTTTGTTTAATGCTTTACTCCAAGTGAGGTTGTAGGACCTCGCAAGCGCTATCCCAAAGCAAAAATCCAAATATTTAACTTTTGACAAATGCAGATACCAAAGATATCTCTCTGTCCTGTGTCTCTTTCTCTGTTACTTCTCTCCCTTCCACCCTGCAGCATGTGTATTAAGAGACAAACCCAGCACTGGCTTTAGTCCTAGCCTCAGTAATTCCAAAGCTTAGATGTATATTTTGGTATATTTCTGAGAAAAACTTGCGTGAAAAAAAGCGTCTGTTTCTCGTTTGTTTGTTGTAATCTCTTTTTTCTGTCACAGCATGGAACTAATTGCAGAACTGTCTTACTCTTGGTAGGTTAAAGATATAGTATTTTTGTATGTTTTTGGGTGTGTCGTGTGTGGTTATCAGTTCACAGCCCAAGTGACCATGGCTTTCAACAACAGGAAAAAAAACAAGAAAAAAAAAACAACAAAAAAAACGCCAACCATGTACATATTACGTCTGTGTATCTCAAGAACTGCATTCTGTAAAACATTTACTACTCACGCTGGAAAGCTTGGGCTCATCTAAAGGAATGTGTCCCCCGATTTATTTCCCTTTTTCTTATTCTGCAGTCTGATGATAATAATTGTCTGTCCGGGACTCTGAGGTAACGAGTCCTGATTTACACCACGGACAATAAAACTGAGGGACACTGCTCTGATCTGACTACAAGGAAAAAAACAAACAAACAAACAAAAAAACAAAACCAAAAAAAAAAAAAAAAAACTGCCTCCAGTCACGGTGGCGTAGAACTGAAAGATTGTGTAGGATTTTTAAGTATGTGAATCAGGATACATAGTAGATTTTGATGCATTTGTCTGCTGTATTTTTGTTTGTTTTGTTTTTATACACATATAAAGATAATCTTTTACTGTAAATGTACAGTTCTCTTTTGTTGTAAACATCATTAAACCATTTTCCAAGTGTTTTGACATGTGCTTGGTCTTTTATTGGCATCCAGTTACACATGAAACATAAGTGAGATGATTGACAGCATCCAGCATCACACAGGACCACCATGAGGTCTAAATTTTAATTCACAACTAAAAACTAATGACGCTCCCATCAGCATCTGCTGTACCCAATGTGATTTTACACACCTTAACCTGCAACCTAGATACATGATCAGTGATGTAACCTGAGGTCATCAGGTGTTTGGGGCCCCTCTGCCAGACCCCGGCCTGTGTCTATGTAGCTTGTGTGGTCCACAGATCACCCCTTGAAGGCCATCTTTATCGATGCCCTCTCAGCAGCATCAGTAATGTTCCTAGCATTAGTGTGTTAGCATGCTAACAAGCTTAAATAACATAGTTAGCATAGTAAATATACCTGCTACACATCTGTATGCAGTGTTAGCATTAGCATGTTTGCAACCGCTGTGCTTAATAAGAGCTTCATACAGCTACTAGTTTGTCTATTAGATTTGCACATGCAAAATTGAAGAGTTAATAGTAGCAGTTCACCCCAAAATGAAAACTTCATAGTGGTATTTATCAATCTAGATTCAGTCGAAAGGGGTCAGTTGAGGTGGTTCGGGCATCTGATCAGGATGCCTCCTGGGCTCCTCCTGTTAGAGGTGTTCCAGGCACATCCCACCGGTAGGAGGCCCCGGGGCAGACCCAGAACATGCTGGAGGGATTATATATCTCGTCTGGTCTGGGAACGCCTTGGGGCCCCCCAGGAGGAGCTGGAAAGTGTTGCTGGGGAGAGGGACGTCTGGAATGCTTAACTCAGCCTGCTGCCCCCGTGACCCGGCTTCGGATAAGGGGTTGAAGATGGATGGATTGATGTGGTGTCAGTTGCCGAGTGTTGGAGGTATCGGCCGTAGAGAGTCTGCTTTCTCTCCAATATAATGGAACTACATAGCACTCAGCTTGTGGTGCTCAAAGTGCCAGTTACTTAAGGTAATCACTGCGCAGAAGGAAGCGTGCATCTACTGAATGAGCTACATGGATGAGAGGCTTGTGTTTGTGACAGTGCGAGATGTAAAAATTAATGGCGTCCTCCTTAGCTGAGCTGTAACTGTAGCTAGGTGAGTGGTGCTAGGTGAGCTAGCAGTAGATGCAGGCTTCCTTCTGCACAGTGATACGGTTGTTGGATGAGGTTCAGCAGAAAATAGTCCCTACATGAAACTGCTGCTACATAGCACTACAGGTAAGAGGAAAAATATGTTTTTTGATTTTGGGATGAACTGTCCTTATTTTCATGATCGATTCATCATCATTTGGTTTATGAAATATAAGAAAATAGTAGGGGAAAAGGTGGTGCAGTGGTTTGCATTGTCGCTCATCACTCAAAAATCATGTCCTTAATGGATTCCCTTGTAAGATGTAACAGATGCCTAAAAGGTCAGGTATGAATGCAGTGACCTGACTGTCTTTAAGCTTATGTTTAGAATATATGGACTGTCAAATCAGTTGTGCAGATGTTACAACCATCCCCACTGTTGGATCTGTGGTCACACACTATGGGGTTGGTTGTCTCTGTTATTTTAAAAGGGAAGAAATACAACAACTTAACACATTGAGAAAACAAGAACAGGAAAAATCATTCCTTTAAGTACATTTTTTTAAAAGAAAAATACATGTGACAACCAACCCCCGAAAAGAATGTGAAAAGTTTCCCCAGCTGCGACTTTTGCCACTGACTAAACCTCTGACCCCAATACTGAAAATTTGTTTTCAGTACATTTGTTAACAGCGCCCTCTAGGGAGTGAAATCTAATGACTACAACCCTGTTCTCCCTAAATAAACAATGTATATATTGTTACTTCAGTAAAATGTGGCCCCTCACCTGAAAATACTCTTTTTTTAAAGACATTTAGGGCAACTGGTAAAAAAACAAAACAAGAACAACAACAAAAAGAAAAAAAGAGAGCAGCTGGCCACATGACCCAAGAAATTTAAACTAATGGTCTAAGGCAGTAGTTCCCAACTGATGGGTCCACAAATGACTTGCAAATATGTCAAATTTGTTAAAAACACACTTTATTTTGAAGTACAGTCAATTTCCGGCACAGAGCTTTTATTCTGAAGTGCCATTTCCTGCTGTAGAGTGAGTGACTAATGGACAGTTGCTTGACAGAGACAGAAAACTAGCTCAACAACATGGCTAAATGCAAGTATGAGTTTTAATCATAGACTACACATAAAGATGGACGACATGACAGCTCCCCAACGTGTAAAACATAAACCTATAAGCCCCGCCCCTCCATGTTAGTGGATGGGACATGGGCCAAACTAAAAACTTGAAAACTCAAAGTACACGTCAAATAATTTTCATTTTAGGTAGCTTTAGTCACGCTGCAATTTATTCAAGCGTTCGTTTTTCTGATAGGTTTGGTTATAATTATTTATTCAAAGCTACAAACACGGATTTCTACAATACGATTGACAACTGTGTGAGCCAATCAGTGGGCGCACATTCAGTGTCACTGCTTGCGATTGGTCGAACGGGTGTATGGGCGGGAAACTTGATATCGCGGAAACGGTACTGTACTGTGGCTCTGAATGACGTCACCAGAGCAAATTGGCAGCAGTCGTATCCGGGATATTTTAGCGTCACTTCTGCACAGTGGGGGTAATGCTATGATCCATTTACGTTGCTACTAGGGGTGAGACTCAAGATGATGTCGTAAAATGTTGTAACTTCCTGTTTAAATTGGCGGTATGTGTTCCTGATTGCGTTTGTACCATTTACCACCTAAATGTAAACAAAGATGGATGCCTCCAAGAAAGCAGTCGTCACTATTGCAGTAGCGGAGCCTTTATTATTAGCAACACTGCTAGCTACTTTCACCAACACCAACAGGTAAACAACACACACACGACATTCCACGCACAACAACACATCATAAAGCATTCCCATAATATATTCCCATATATAATGTGTACGAGTAATTAAAATGAAGACTTATGGTAAATATAGGGCGCAGCCATCTTTGTTTTCGTCAGTCTTTCAAAACTCGTAATTCTCCGAGTTCATACGAGACTGCTACTGGTAGAACCGCCTCCAAGAGGCGTGTCATGACCGTATTTCCTACCGTCTTACTAGCAGTAAGATCTATATGGAACGGCCCATTACTACTACTACTGATGACGTCACCAGAGCAAGATGGCAGCGGTCTTATCCGGGATATTTTAGCGTCACTTCTGCACAGTGGGGGTAAGTGGAGACCAGACACGTCTACCATCTTTATACAGTCTGTGCCCTGAAGACATTAAAATCTGTGGACTTTGAATTAATGATGAAGGAGAAATCTTGACCCAGTTGGGAACCACTGATCTAAACTAACTATTAGCTTATGTTGGAGTGAATTTCCTCGCTATGGCAGAGAAAAAGAGAGCTGGAAAGGCCTTTAAACCCAAATAATAATGTTGTGACTAACTGTTTTCAGTCAGCTCTGAAAACCCAGCCAGGTTGAATGTGAATGATAGCCAGAGAGCTAACGTTACAGCTAACGAAGAGGCAAAGAGGTGAATGATAGCCAGAGAGCTAATGTTACAGCTAGCCAAGAGGTAGCTGGCGTCACAGTATGTGTTTACTAGGAGAAAGAGCACACACATGCATTGATATAAGTAGATCTGGTGAGGGCCCTTTCGCTGGACCTGTTCAGGGGCCCGGTCATTTCTGCGGACGGGCCTGCCCCTGAGTTCAGTGTGGAGACACAGGAGGTGCAGCTGAGCCGTTGGGCATCAAAGTCTCATAGGGATCTCTATCTTCCTCCTTGGCCGCAGTCGCCTGTACAGAAGGGGCACAAAGTTCAGACCAGCAGTTTTTTATCTGGTGACATCATTGGGGAAGTTTACGTGTTTTCATTCCTGCTGACCACAGATCAGTTTCACAGAGGAAACTGAAGAGCAGAGATGATGAAGCACCCACATCCTGTGCCAGAAGTGACACCTTGTTATCATATTAATCAAAGTTAATGTTTAATCTTATGCGGGTGTGTTACGTTTCCTGTGTCAGTCGTCCACTGCCAAGATAAAACATTGTAGGTGGCTCCAAGTATGTTTTAGAATAGATTTTAACATTTTACTGATTACTTTTAAGGCTCTTCATGGTCTCTCTCCCAGCTGTATCTCTGACCTCTTAATACCTGTCACAGTCTGCTTATCTCCCTAATCTGCTCCTGGTAAATTTCCATTCACCTGTACCCTGCCAGCCATGCCCCTCTCATTAAGCCAGCTCCACTCACCTGTGCTGCCTTCCCCTCAGTGCCAGATTGCTCTACGACTTTCCAGCATTCACTCTTGGCTTGATTCCCCAGTACCGACCCTGCTTGTTCCTGACCTGCCTCTGTCGTCTCTGCCCTGGTAATCACCTCAACCTTCCATCTTTGACTCCGAGTCCTGCTTGCTCCCTTCCTGGTTCCCGTCTGCTCGGCTCTGTGGCTGCACAGTGCTACACCAAACCTGCTTCCCTCAGCTCTCCTTGTTCGGCTCAGTACTTCAGTCTTCACTCCACTACCAGCCTCACAAGAAACCCACCTGCACTCACAGTACAGTCCCCAGCTCTCAGACTGCTCTCGAGTGTTGGCTGCCTGCTCTCGTGTCACTCACTCACCGCAGAGACTACAAGCAAGCTAAACCCACAAACCCCAGAACTGCTGTATATTGGTGTGTGTGTGTGTATTGCTGTCTCCCTGCCTCAGTGTGCTGTATTTGGGTCTGCACTCAACACCTGACAATACCGTACACACCAGGATGTAGTTTGAGGTCCTCGGGCAGAGGTCTTTGTCTGTTCCAGAGGTTGAAAACTCAGCCTCTATGGGCTTCTTTGCCCGGGCCCCCTAGAGTCTAGGATCACCACTGCTCACTGTCAGGACTTACTGGGACTCACAGCACAGAGCCATCGTAAATGTTAATAGTAACACCTGTTTTTTTTTTAAATAAAATAAAGGCTGTGAGAATGACTTTAAATTCAAATTGAGATTGTTGTTATTGCTGATTTAATGTAAGACCTGTATGTGGTTTTTGGCGAGGCATCAAAGAGTTTTTGCCACGGGGAGCTGAGCTGCGACCACGTTTCAGAAATACTAAGTGGAGCAAAACATTTATACTTATGCATCTAAACCATTTCGCTTATGTTTCTTTTTATCTTGAACCATAATAATAGAGTTTATTTTCTTTACACCTCTGATTGTTGAGATTATATGCTGGAGTTGAGCATCTTACCTCGGATTTTTTCTTCTTCTTCTTGCCTTTTTTCTAGAAAAGATAAAATACAACACAGTGACTGACAGTGAAGACACCAGAACAGGTGAGAATGAGACCTTTACAGGTATTAAGTGACTTACTTTTCCTTTTACTGGCTGGAGCACCTGGTAAGGATCATCATCGTTCATCCTGTCGAGCTCCTGAAGAGGAAATATAAAGTTATAACTAAATACCTAACAGCAGAGTTAAACACATCGAGTGGTGTGAGGGTTCTTACCTGGTAAATGCCTCCGTCATCTGCCTGTCAGTGAGAAATCAGTGAGAAATACATACAGTAAGAGTGTGAAATGCACATATTCAAGTAGTGACACATGTACAAATAGATTAAGTTTAAATATCAATGAATTAACTGTGAAGAAATGGAAAATTTGTCAACTTACAGGTGCTGCAGCAGACGGGACGTGAGAAAACTACAGACAGGAAGAAAAAATATATTAAAAACATTATTTTAAAGGTGAAAGGTGATTGATTAATCATAACAAATTATCATCATTAATTACAAGAGTCCAAATTTATGTCTTCCAGTTAGAGCTGATTAACTGTTTAATATTTTTAGCAAAAAAGTCAAATATTTTCAGGGTTTACCTTCTTTAATGTGAGGACTTGTTGCCTCTCTATTTTTATAGATTAAACATTGGGGTTTTGGACTGTTGTTTCAAAAAAACAAGCAATATAAAGTTGTCACATTCCACTCAGGGAAATTGTGATGGGCATTTGTTTTCTCTATTTTATGTCATTGTATAGATTATTAATTGAATAATCTCAAAAAGAACTGTCGGATTAAATGATAAAGAATAATTGGTTAGAAATGTATTTTAAAAAAACAGGCAGCAATTTTTTCAAATGGGTGAATATAATCTCTGCGTGTTGCAACATTACTTGTGGTTTACCCCAGGGGTCAGTATTGGGACCACTGCTGTTTCTATTTTATATTGATAACTTATGTTAAAAAACAACAACAAAATTTTAGTTATTTGCAGATAATAAAACTATTTTTATGCTCGGAGAGGATTTACAGCTGCTTTTGACTGAAATCACAACGGAACTGAATAAACTGAAAAGACAGTTTGACAAAAACAAACTGTTGCTAATTCAGTTTTGACAAAGACCAAAATTATGTTATTTGGAAACTGAAAAACTGATGCGCAAGTGCAAAGTAAGATAGATAATGTTTATATAGAAAAAGTGTGTGAAAATAAATTTCTGGGATTGATACTGGATCACAAAATCAGCTGGGAACATTAAATAAGCCATAAATAATGGTTGCTATATGGTTAAAAACAACCTACTTTCATTTAAAATAAAATATAAAAATAAAAAATGATGCCACAGCGGCCCAGGTTCGACTCCAGCCTGTGGCCCTTTGCTGCATGTCAATCCCTCTCTCTCTCCCCCCTTTCACGCTTGTCTGTCCTGTCAATTAAAGGCCAAAATGCCCCAAAAAATATCTTTAATAAATAAATAAATAAATAAAAGATGATGATAAAATATGAACTTCTCAGAAAAGTCTTTGGCAACAAAAGGTTTCCCAATATCTTCATTTAAAATATAATCTTTTTACACAAATGTACATATCTTTATAAAACATGTCCATCAGTATTTCTTTACTTTTTTCAAGTTCAGCTAATCTGAATGCCAGTTACCTGTAATAAAACACCATAATAGCCACTGTCCTCTACATGTTGTTAACACCTGGATATCATATAATTTATTTACCTGGGCTCGGTTGAGATGGGGTTTGTATATTTAATATTTAATATCTAAGATTGTTGTTTATTTATCTATATTAATAAGGGATAGTTGTTGACAATTTCCTTTTTAAATGGGACGTGAATACTGGGAAGGGAGTAGGATTATATAAGTGTACACCCCTTCCTACATTTTGAGCATGTCTGTTGATGTTTTGTTTGTTTTGTTTTATTTATCTATTTATTAATTGTTTGCTCAAAATAAAGTAATTAATTAATGCATTCATTCATTGTTAGCACATGTTTACACCTGAGATACCTTAACCAGAAATTTACTTACTTAACAATAAATAATTACTTATTAAATCTGTCATCAGGTAGCATTCTGTCTGTCAACTAAACAATTACTTGATTAATTACTTCAGTTACATAGGGCCGCAGTCTTGAGGCTCCACTTCCTGTGCTGTAACTCACCTTTTCTTTGAAGAAAAGCGCTGTGGCCACGATGCAGTAAACAATCAGGATTGCATCCAGGAAGTAGCAGATGACCGGGTGAGTGAAAAATATCTCTGTAGGACAAAGAGAGAAATATTGTAAGTACCTTATTATACAGTATATTTCTGAGGGGTTTCAACATTTTTGTTTTGTGAGACTTTTCCTAAATACATGTGGGAAATCAAATATGACTATATTCATCCTCAGGGAAATTCACATTAGTGCAGCACAAAGGACAGCATGAGATGTTAAAAGAATAAGAACAATTTAAATTAAATAAACTAAATTAAAAATAAATAAATGGCATTTTAACAAAAGCTTGAAACATTGTACGTATTATTGGACTATTCTTTTTCCAAAAATTGTGCAAATATCTGTGCGAATATGTCTGTGCAAAAATAAAGACAGTGCAAGAGAATCCTTTCAGGCCTTTTTCACAGCTGATATTTTGACTTATGAAAGAACATGTGTCACTAATAACGTTAATGATGGCTTCTTTCAGTTTAAATCTCCCAGTAAAACATGACGACATTTTAGCCTGTGCTTTACTTAAACAATTGCAGATTAAGGTTTTACTTTCAAAACCCCAGTGCACAAAATCTGCATTATGAGTCATTTTAATTCATAATTGAGTCCTTTTTAAAAGTGGGAAAAAACAATCTGGGAGCTATAAGAATATTAAAGCTGTTTAGTATTTTATGTAATGTAATTTTTGATAATTCTAATGCAGCGACCTGTTTTATTCTTGCTTTCTGTGTATGGTATCTTTCCTGTTTCAAGCTACAGACAGAGTAATACAGTAAATAAATGACATCTTTACTGCAATGGCAGATTTTTAAATCTCTCACAACATAACAAGTACCTTTTATATGTAATACTTTAATTTGCTGATATTACTTCTGTATTTTACTGAGGAGTCATTTTAAATGCAGGAATTTTGGAATTAAGTATTTTAATAGTGTTACACTTTTACTTTAGTAAAGGCTCTGACTTCTTTGAATACTTGGTGTTAGTATGAATAATAATATAATACTAATAATAAACATAAGACAGATATCACTGAAGTTGGATAGTAATCATGTATCTTCACTGATGTTAATAAACAAAATTAAAAAACCTTGTATTAACCGGTTTCTTTACAATAAATACGAACTGTTAGAGTTGCTAAGTTATTTCTTTTTGCTTAAATAAAACGTTGATTGCAGAAGAAAATTAACAAAAGATAAATTGAGTTATATAAATGAAATATAGATATAGATTGTACATTGTCTTTGTGTAAATATATACAATGCAAAACAAAGTGTCCAATGAAGTGATATAGAAACAAGTATTGTAAAGTAATAAAAAAAATATTTATGAAAATTTACATATCAGTGTTGTACAGTATGCGATAAATGTGCAAAATATTTAATACTTATTCCATCTAATTCTTGGGAATAATAGTATTGTGATACACTGTATAATATATATATTGTTTATGTATAATATATTGTCACATACGATACATAAACAATAATAATTTAATTTATTGTGTTATTTGTCATAATATTATTTTTACTCACTGTGTGTAGAAGGATTCTCTGAATACTTCTTTCACCATTGGGTGTAAATAAGAATAATTTATTAATACAATAATATAAATATTATCAGACAGATATCACTGCCGTCGTCAGGTAAAAATCATGTATCTTGACTGATCCAATCTCAAAGAACAAAAATGAAAAAAAAACTCTAATGGAGTATTTAATACTTGTTCTAGTAATATTCAAATAATAATAAAATAGTTTTTCATTTAGCAAATTTTATTTGAAAGTAACTACTTTTTTAATTTAATTTAATTTAATTTCGTACTTCTTATTTGTTGTGATATTATTCCTTTAAATTACTGTAAGGGTTCGAGTACTTCTCTTCTGACTTAAGAAACAAACTATAAAAGTAGGGCATAAGGCCTCAGTGTGTGTGTGTGTGTGTGTGTTTGACATGACCTACAGGGTACCCGTTCAGCTACATGAGATGGAAAATAGCCGGTTTGTGAGGCTCATGAGAGCGTTGAGTAAGACCCCCCTGCAACAGGAAACTACATATGTGCAGTTCAGTAGATAAATGTCTTCCTGTCAGCTCGATGATGGGCTGCTCTGTGGTCTTGGCGAGGCCCGTTTATCTCACTGTGCGGTCGGAACAGACGCCATGTTGTTAGATAGTCCCCAGTCGTGGTGATTCATTGAAGCTGAAACTTCCTCGTCAAATCTAAATCACCTAAAGTTGTCTCAGGATGTTGAGTTTCTTTTTAGATTATTTTTAGACTTAAAAAACAAATTGTGTAATTTCTGTCACTGAGAGGGAAGTGAGGCCGAGCTGGTCAAAGACTCACTGTTGTTTAAGTTCTCAAAATGTCACCTTTCAGACGCCTTTTCACATGGACCCGGCCGTGGATCCAGGTACGACAGTGTTCACACCAATGAAACAAACTGGACTCGGGGGGTCAAGTAAACGGTAGTTTACGCAGGTTGATTTTAGCGCTGCTCATCGTGGACTATATTGCTGTCATTGTTCATTTTAGTCAAACCATACAGTTTGAAAACAAGGCACGGCTCCAACTAGAAAACAATGTTTAGATGCATTGGATGTGCTGAATGTGCATATTAAGGCAGTACAGGAGGAGGTGTCATTTCATAATGACAGGAGGAGGACATAATGGAAGATGAAGACTGCACACTGACAGATTTATTACTGGATTAAGAATTAAAGAAACGCAGACAAAAAAAATACAGACTTGGGGTGCAAAGACTAACTGTCAAACTCTTTATTTTACTTCTAGAAAAGCCAAACATTGTTTAAATCTACTAAATTATATTTAAGATTATACTGTATTTAATCACTCTCACCCCTTATAACTAACATCACACAAGAAACCTTGGTGTTATATTGGACTCAGATTTAAATTTCCACATCCATAACGTCATCTGCCTAGTACCATTTAAAAAACATTGCTAGAGTCAGAGGTATAATGTTAAATCAAAACCTTGAAAGGCTCACACATGCCTTTATTTCCAATATATTAGATTACTGCAGTGGTCTGTGTGTAGGACTTTCAAAACGAGCTGCTCTGCAACTTCAGCTTATTCAGAATGCTGTTGTTAAGGTCCTGAGAAAAACTAGGAGATATGACCGCTTTACTCCAGCTCTAAAATCCTTACACTGCCTACCTGTCACACAGAGAACTGATTTCAAAACATCACTCTATGGCTCAGCACCCAAATATATGAACCTTCTCGGACCCTGAGGACATCTGGAGCCAGCCTGCTGACTGTCCCAAGAGTTAAAACAAAACGTGGTGAAGCAGCGCTTTGTTATCATGCAGCACAAACCTGGAATAACCTTCCAGATGATGTTAGAAAAGCCAGACTCTGAACACTTTGAAGTCGCAGCTAAAAACATTACTTTTTTACACTGCCTCCTCCACCCTGTAATGACTGCAACCTTGTTTTAAAACTCAATTTTAAATCAATTTAAATAATCCTAATAATCTCTTATTTCTTATCCGCACTTTTGCTATTTTTAATGGTGATTTTTTTAAATTGTAAATCATTTAGTAATCAATTTTACCTTTTGTGTTTTTTTCTCCTTACTCTTTTCTGTCGGGTTTATATTTTATTGTTCTGTAAAGCACTTTGAATCGCCCTTGTGTATGAAATGTGCTGTACAAATACAGCTGCCTTGCCTCTCTTTATTGTTATAGTAAACACACATTTGCTGATTTTTGTTTGTTGTTTTTTCTTTATTTCTCAATATAAAGCAAGTTATCGTCAGTAAACAGGAGCACCCATTTTAAATGTTATGACTCTATGACATAGACCAGGAGCCGCATGTGGCTCTTTAGACCTTCTATAACAGTTATTTTTTAACATTCTTAATATTTTCATATATCATTGTTGATGGCCTAAAGTGATTATTGCATTCTACAACTGTAAAAATATGTAGCCTATACATCAAATTAAAAAATGTCTTAACATTTCATCGACAAAACGTGCGTCATACGTCTACGACCTGGTGCCTTTTCCTCTAAATTTTGCTGAACTTCAGTAGCGGTGGCTAACATGGAGTCTTCTAGCAAGGCAAGCTATGGTTTTAAAATCCAAAAAGGGAAATGCCTTCGAGGAAAACAGAGGATTTAATAATGGTGTGAAATTAAGTACGGCAATAAGACTGTTTAACACCTCCTGAATCCAGTCACACACACCACATTAGCCACAGCTGGACTGTGGAATGAGCAATTTCAGTTTAATTTTAATTTGATTTCTAATTTTCTATTTATGCACTTATTCTTAACGTATTTCATTTTATGTTTATTTTAATATCACCGTATTGTTGTTGATGCGGGGAAATGTGGTTGTTGTTTTTTATAAGCTGCTGGATTGTTGAACTCCCTTCAGGGATGAATAAAGTTCTTTCTATTCTATTCTAAATAGCCCACTGCAGAGTAGCTACCTTGTAGTAAATCATATAATGAATGCAGACAGATTGTTTTTTCTTTTTTTGGCCTACAATGGCTCTTTTAACAGTGAAGGTTGCCGACTCCTGAACCCATTGTTGGTAAGTGGTTAACAGTGTTTTAGAAATAGGTTAGAGGGCTCCTGCTGCATCGACGAGCATGTTCAGGACGCTGTTATCACCTTGTCATCAGCTGTAGGCAATACTTTACGTTTCTTTACAATTCAAACAGGCTGTTGTAAATGTATGGTTATGCTTAGGCGCAAAAAAAGATAATGTTTTGACTTCAAACATGGCTGGAAACGCCTCAGTGTCTCACTAGTAAATAAGCTGTATTGTTGTTTGTTGGTCTCAAATACTGGTCTTCAGCGGTTTGCAGCTTAGCAACCATCTAGCCTAGATGTCACGCCATCCACCATCCCCCACACCCTCTGATGACAAATTCAACTGTTTAGGTACAAAAATGACGTGGTTATGGTTGAGAAAAGACCATGTTTTAGCTTAAACTGCCCCCATTTGCAGGCACAAATGCTGCCGGAAACGCCTCAGTGTCTCACTAATAAACAGGTGGCATTGTTATTTGTTCATCTCAAACATTGGTCTGCATTTTAGCAGCCATGTGGCCTAGATGTCATGCCATCCACCTTCCAATGATGACGTGAACTCATGTCGTCGCATTACAACAAACACGGATGCTAAATGGCTGATAAAGGCCTTCTAGTTATGCTAGTCAGTGTAGCAGGAGCCTCCTAACCTATATCTAAAACTCTGATACCCACTCCTTAATGAAGAAGAAGAAGATATAGTTTATTAATCCCTGAGAGGTAATTACATTTTTTTCCACTGTTGTCATATACACACAAGCCCGAAATACACTCTCATGCACAAACAGGAAATCTACACGCATTAAATGGAGAGATGTCAGAGTGATAACGTTCAAACCAGGTGGAAGGAACTGAGGAATAAAGGCCTTCAAAAGGTCACAAGGTTACAAGTATGCAGCCAGGTGTTATGACAGCAGCCATCCTTCACACAATACAGAGTTTGTTTCTCCGCTGAGGAAGTTCTGATGTTTCATCTTAACAAGTTGCAACAGCAGAAATTCACCTTCAGTGTTTTCGCACGAGGGAGATTATTTATACATGCGCGCTCTCTGGTAATGCCTTCATCATGATGAGTCTGACTGAAATACACGACAGCACTTGAAAGTGTTTTTTGATCATTTTGAAAATGTTTTTTTCCACAGCCCTCCTTAACTACGACATAAAAGGGAGAGTCTGGGAAACATCAAATGCACATAAACTTCCTCCTCTACTGAAAAAACTTCTCAAGTTAAACAAAGAGGAACGAAAGAATATTATTGTTTACTTTGTGTTGACGCTGCTGAATTACAGTCAGTCACATATGGATTTATTACAGTTTATGTAAGAAGAATAAAATAACCAAAGCCCTTCTGCAGAATGTAAAATTTAAGAGCATTAAACACCTTCTTCTGATTTCAATTTGTGCGTCGGCAATGGACTGCAAGCTTGTTCATTCATTTCAATTTGTGTTGAGTTGGAAAATATACACATCTATTCAGATAGCATTGAATGGAAAGTATTAATTTATGTCTTATCGTCTTTACCTTGTGACAAAACCTCAAATAGCTCAACCTTTTCCATTAGATAATGCTGTGAAGAGGAAACTTCACTATCTCATCTGTGACTCTCTTGCGCTTTTGCTAAACAGACATCAGATATTTATATCTCTCTGTAAGATATTATGTCTCCTAAAAGTTGATGAACAAGTAATTTGAAGTCATTTAAAGATCGAGTGCAGCCTGTTCTCTCAGCTGTCATGTACCCGAGGAGCGATGGCCTGCGTAACGGAAGATAACAAAGATTTCTGTGTCAAAAAGCATCAGAGTTTAGTTTTAAATTAATTCAGCATCAGTCTCTCGACACCCACAGACTCTTTCACAGTGCCGGGTGTCCTTGATCACTTATGCAAACACTTCAGCCCAAACTCATTCCCAAAACAGCTGTTGTGTATTTATATAACTTACCTTTCGAGGAAACAGGCACCACGAGCACAAACAGCACCAACACACCTGTCCTCAGTGAATTCATGACTCTCGCTCCTCGTCTCTCTGTCTGTCTGAAACAAGCTTTTCTTTCTTTCTGTCTTTCTTTCTTTCTCTCCTCTGGTTGTTACTGGTTGCTTCACTCAGTGATCAGAGGAAGTGGCTGAACTGACTACCTGCCAATGGACTGAGACGTTGACTGTGTGAACTTCAAAGCATCGTACAGCCTTCAACACCCACAGTAACTCTCAGTGACTGTGTTGTGCTCAACTGTTTCCCCCCTAAAAAAGCCCTGACACAATCTGTCCCTCCAGGCTAATCTCAACATCAATGATGCCCTGCTCTGCCTCTGAGATGCCTCTAGAATCTAGAGTCTGGATTATGTAACAAGTTTATGTGAACAGCAGGTCACACTTTCCTTTAACTCACCCACACAGTTATTCCACCTGTTTAACATGCTGTATGTAATCAGTTAATAAATGCTTTATGACACACTGTAATGCAATGGCACCTCTGATGAGCACATATTTGTGGTTGAAAAAAATGTTAAAGGGGAACACCACCTAGATTAAGAATTCCAATATGTTATTTCCATGGCCTAGGAAAGTTTAATCAATATTTGTGAAACCAGAGAAGTAAGTTTTAAACCAGCTGATGGTGTCACCTGCAACTCAGCTGGTCAAATCGCCAGCCCCTGGTTTTAAAGCGTAAATCACGTCACCTGTTTCAACAGCCAAGCAGGTTGTAGTGAAGTCCGCTGGTCAAGTCAAAATGACTGCAGACGTGTGTTCGCTTGCTGTGCAGGTGCTCTGTCCCTGCTGAGCCTTCTGTTTCCATCCTCACGGTGTGCAGGTGTTGTATGGTGGGTCACTGACTGATCAATTGCCGCTGCTTACTTATATTATTGTCAGAGATGGGCAAAAATACATCAAAATGTATTTTGATACAAAATACCCCTCAAATAAATGTATCAAAATAAAATACAAAATACTGGTGCCAGAAAATGTATCAAAATAAAATACATGTATTTTGTATTTTCAAATAC
This sequence comes from Epinephelus moara, assembly GCF_006386435.1. Taxonomy (NCBI): domain Eukaryota; kingdom Metazoa; phylum Chordata; class Actinopteri; order Perciformes; family Serranidae; genus Epinephelus; species Epinephelus moara. Next base: position 17,472,952 of record NC_065512.1, on the reverse strand, counting down.
AGAAAATACTTTTTTCCTTTCTCTTTTTAGCAGCAACCCGCAGCTCTATAGGTCACTCTGTTGGTCGGTTGGTTGGTTGGTCGGTCCACGAAGCTTTTCGTGAGTAACTCAAAAAGTCCTTGACCAAAAATGCTCAAAATTTGCATACTGCAACTAGAGACCATGAGTAACTATACCAGAAAGAATGCCCACGATTTGTCCATAGGTGGTGCTATACTAACCGATTCAAATCTTTTTGTGAATAACTCAAAAAGTCCTTGACCAAAAATGCTCAAAATTTACAAAACTATGCCAGAAAGAACAACCATGATTCGTCCATTAATGGTGTGATAGTAGCAAATTTGGTCGCAGCTATTGACAATTTGCGCTTGTTTTCTCACAATTTGTTGTAGGCTACCCTAAAATATTATTTATTGATTCAGATTTAGATTCAGACAACTTTATTGATCCCACGTCAGGCAATTCATTTGTAGCATACTCATCCCAAACATCAACCACAGCAACATACAATTTCCTATGTTATGCACAGTCCAGTAAAACAGACCACTATGTCATTGAAGGGCACATTGAATGGCCCAAGTTTTAAAAAACAAATATATATATATATATATATATATATATGTATATAAATAAGTAAAAAATATTGTTACATCCAAGGTTATAAGAATGTGTAGCCTATTATTTTTGTTTTTTGATTCGTGGAGAAAGTATTTTGAGTATTTTAAATACAAAATTACTCCACTCAAAAGTATTTTGTGACAAGTTACATTTGCTTTCTATCAGCCTTATCAAATACAAATTACAAAATACTCAAATGTAATTGAAATACGCATTTTAAATACAAGTAATAGAAATACTGCCCATCCCTGATTATTGTGGCGTATCTATGATGAATAAAGTCCATCTGATGCGTGATTTGTTTGTTTCACGCCATTCCCTTCACTACTACAAATGCAGCTGTAGCCAGTATCTCACTATCACTATCCTCATTCATATTTTAAGAAGCTACAAATTATATTCAGCCACAAAATAAACCTAAAAAGCTGCAAATCAAACACATTCTCACAGCGACCTCAACGCATATTGACATGCTTGGTCATGGACTTTCCACGTCCACATACGATGTGAAAGGTCCCCTGGGTGCGTTGGTTGGTAAAGTTCTGGGACACGTGTCAAGTTCTGCCTGTTACATGCATTGTCTTCTTTCAAAATACACTTCCATTTTCACAGGAAATTTAACATTTACATACAGTCTTTTTCAAAATAAACGCACTACATCAGCACAACACTGCGAATTGATTGTTTTTTCTCCTTCAACAACAAAAACACATAGTTGTGTTTGGGGAAAAAAGAACAGGGTTTGGCTTTAGAATCTTACAGGATGTGAACACCGCTATCTTGGATGAAAGTAAGTGTTTGTTGGACCCATCCACCACCACTCCTGCCCACCCTACTTGGACTTTTGGCGCCTTAACTTTGGTTCTTGTCCCGCCACGTTTCCCCCTGATGCTGCCAGGCACCATTTATCATTCTGACATTAAAGGGCGCCTTTTTTCATTGGTTTCTGACACCGCAAGTCACTGCCCAAGCACTGGATTTCAACGACTTTGGAGTGAGGCCGGTCTAGGAAATCAGAACGGAAGTACAGAGAGTTGCATAGAGATGATGCATCGCCTCTTCCAGTTGCACAGGTGTGAACCAGCACCTCACAAGTAGCTGCCTGTTTCAACATTGCCGTGAATCTTCGGTCTAAACTGGGCTAAACAGAAAGAATATGTATAGTTTTTTGGATTCTGGAAAGAGTTGTTCATGTTAACTTGTTTCTGGACTGTCTTAGATCATAGGAATAACATGTATGAATTGTGAAGATGGGTATAGTTCCCCTTTAATGTAAAGAGGTAAAATACAGTACGGTACAATACTATACCATCAGTGTCTGATTTACTAAACCACAACCGTGTAAGTGAAAAACACATAAATGCTACATTTAAAATGTTCAGAATTTACCATTAAATTCATGTTAAACCACATGTATTATCCTTCCAGGAATTTCTTTCGAGTCTGTAGCAGTTCTGAAACAAATAAACAAATAATTAATAAATGTTTTATAAGGTAGTCATAACATACTGTCACTGGTAAATATATTTTATACTGTGTTACCAGGCTTTTATTAAATGGTCATACACCAGCTTTTTATATGTGTTATAGCTGTCAACAAATACAATACTAAACACAATAATGTCCTTATATCTGCGTACAGCTACATTACAGTGTGTTATAAACAATCTGTAACATGAAGTAATCCGACTCTAGATGAATTTTGTTCCTTTGTAACCTGGACATTTACAGATGTATTGCATCAGTGTTTGAGATACTTGCTCAGATGAACAACCTTTAAAAATGCAGCCTATGTCACTGGTCTGCATTTATCTAAAAATGTGGCAACCACATCTTATCAAGCAGAGAGTAAAAATCTGATTGTACAGATTATGAGGTACAAAATGTGACTGTTGGTTAACAACTAGAAAAACGTTAAGAGTCCATCAGCAGGCTGCAGATGGATTGATATTGAGATTTGCAGATGCTCACAGTCTGTTTAAGTAACTGTGTGTTCGAAAGGTCAGAAGATAAGTTGACCCTATGATGCTTAAATGTTAGTGTGTGTCTGTGTAAAGGAAGAGGTTACAGACATGAGACCCCTGCGTCTTTACAGAGAGGTTGCATAATCACACTGATCTGTGACACTCATGGAGACTATTGAACCAGCAGGCAGATAAGTGAGGGCAGGTTAAAGAGGAGACTTCATTTTGACACTAGTGTGTGAGATGTTCAGGGACCTCTAACTAAGGTCTGACCTCAGGGACCTTTAATTAGATGCTCACATTTCAAGCTTCTGGACCCTGTTAGTTAGTGAAATCAGGTGGGTGTCACTGTCCTGTGAGGGTCACAGCTCCGGCAACAAAACTAACACATAAACAGATAAATAAACAATTGTGTTTTGATATAATACATTTGTATTTTATCTTATATACCTTCCAATAATGTACAAATGATCATATATTGTTTAATGTAAAATCTTAATCTGGAAAGTAGAAAATACTGAATAGATGTCCAATAAATGCACTTGATGAAATACAATGGGCTTTTTGATGACGCAACCACATAGGCCTACAAACACACATCATCTCTGCAGCACCCTATGCAGTCAGTCTTGTCCCAACCTTTTGACCTTCAGGGCCACAAGATAAATCTGATGGGATCATGAGCTGATCAATAGGTACATACAAATGATACACAAATGTCTTTACATTGTTTGGACTTTTCTCTAAACTTTGATTTTGTGGGAAACATTGGAAAACTTTATTTTTTGGGCCATGAATAGTTATTTGTATGAAACCCAGGATTGGACATTAATGTTCTGTCCACCTGCTATTGTGACTGGTGGATTCCAAAATCTACCAGCCACCCTGAGGAAACCATGTGAGAAGGTTAGAGGAGAAAGGTCCCCTTGGTGGAGCTGCTGACAACCATAGACTGTAAAAATAATGGATGTGGGTACCATGATGTCACTCACTGGTTTGTGGACTCCCATTTTGAAGCCTCAAATTCAACATTTAGGCCATCTTCATTCTGACTTTTTGGAGCCAGAAGTGACCATATTTGGGTGAGAGGTTGGAGCTGTGGAGGCGAGGAGTGGATCTGAGAAGCTGAGGACACTATCAGTAGACAGCCGGTCAGTCAAAGCGGCCCCACCCTCAATTATGTGTTAATAAAATGTAAATCAGTGAGTTCTGTAAAAATTCATCCCCCGTACTGTTGTCATGAAAGGGGGAAATAGCTATCAAGACCAAAACTGTTTCTTTACCAGGCTGTAAACATGTTTATTTCTGTTGTAAAGTTGAGCATTTCAACATGGGGGTCTCTGGGGATTGACTGGCTTCTGGATCCAGCCTCAAGCAGCCGTTTAAAGAACTGCAGTTTTTGGGCACTTCCACATTTATCACATTGGCTTCATTTTTCAGCCCCGCAGATTGCAGCTTACTAACAGCTCATAAGTATACCTATTTGGGGCAGCAGTAGCTCAGTCCATAGGGACTTGGCTCGGCTTGGAACCAGAGGGTCAACAGTTCAAGTCCCCATAAGGACCAAGTATGGAGTGTGGACTGGTAGCTGGAGAGGTGCCAGTTCACCTCCTGGGCACTGCAGAGGCACAACAAGGCAACAAACCCCCAAGCGCTCAGGGCACCTGTTCAAGGCAGCCCCCTTGCACTGACACTTTAATGCATGTACAGGTCCTGTTTGTGCATGTGTGTGTATTTCAGGCCTGTGTGTATATGACAACAGACCCTCTGGGATTAATAAAGCATTTATTCTTCTTCTACCTCTATCTGTTAGGTAACAAGGTGACCCAGCTGCACACTGATTATAAACAAGATGATTTAATAGTGTTTTGTATTTTATTAGCTTCTCAAATGTTTTTTTTAAATGGAAAATGTTAATCTAAAAGTAATTTGTGACTACTGGGGTAAGGAGTAGAATATTTTCCTCCATATTTTAGTGGAGTTTAAGTAAAGTAAAATATTAAAGTAAAGTACATTAAAACTGTACTTAAGCACATTACATAAATGCATTCCTCACAACTGAATATAGGCATGTTAGTATCATATTTAGACTTTTAAATCGTATTGTATCGTATCGTATTTAGACCTTTCTTCTCCTTCTTCTATCCGAAAGGTGACAAGAAGACCCAACTGCACGCTGATTTTAAGCAACAAGACAAAACGTTTGGGAGCCACTGGTTTAAAATTTGATAGTGTTTTGTATTTTATTAGCATATCAAATGTTTTCTTCTTTGGAAATAGTTCATCCAAATGTAATTAGTGCACACTAGAGGCAAAAAATACAATATTTTCCTCCAGATTTTAGTGGAGTTTAAGTATAAAGTAGCTAAATACTCAAGTAAAGAACCTTTAAACAGTACTTAGGCACGGTATATGACTAAATGTACTCTCCACAGCTGAATATAGACATGCTAGTATCATATTTAGCCTTTTAAAAACCATGAATGTATCCTTTAACTGTTAAATAAATAAATAATAAGCATGTTGTGTCGCTGCTGTTGACCACGTGACTTTCTGGGTGTTTCTTAAAGCCTGTGTCACATGACCCTGATGTCAGTCTCTGCTGTATCTGCGGTGATAAAGTGTGTATAGGCGAGCTAAAATAACCTCACAGCTAGCGTATACGGATATAGAAAAGTTTAAACTTGTTACCAGAGGCGCCTGTGGCTTTAGTTACCGAGAGCAGCGCTTTTTCACCTCAACAAATCACTGCGTTTGACTTTTATTTTCCCTTCGCTGCTGCTGTTGTTACGCTAACGTTAGCATAGCTAGCACAACATCTGCTAAGCTAGCTAACTAACTACCAGCGTCCTGTGTTCTTGCGTTGCCGTGATTTCTTGAGGAGCAGCCCGGAGAGGAACCGGAGAAACATGAAGCAGAGCAGCAGTGTCCAGTCATGGTGTGTGGGAGTAACGATACAGCTGATTTTAGGTGAGTATCGGTTGCTTTAGCTAACGTTACAGTTACCTGGCGAGCAAAACAACGTTACCGAAGGTCACTGATAACCTGCCCTCAACTAGCACGACTGACGTTAGCTCGGTAAAAAGCAACCTTTTGTAATATTTTAACAGTAATGACTCAAATTGAATGTAGTATATAGTAGGGGCAACATTATCAGGCCTATACATAATAGATAATGTGGATTTTTTTATGTCAGAATCAGCGTTTTAACTTATAAATGCTGTCTCAGGAGTTAAATGCTGCGTTCACGTCCCTCCTCAGCTGAACTGAAACTGAGTGTTAACAGTAATGGAGTCAGTGTAACACAGGATAAATCTCAGTTTACTCCCTTATCAAATATCCTTTGTCTTATTAAAAGTAAATGGAGGAGGCTAGGGGCGAAAGGGAGCAGAGAAATAAGAGTAAAGGATGTCTGCATCAGTTTCTTCGATAATCCATCATCAAAATGGAGAAACTTTATTTATATAGCACCTTTCAAAACAGTTAATAAGTGCTGTACAATAAATCTAAACACATTTAAAACACAAGGAGAATAAAACAACATGTCAAAATGTCATCTAAGTAAAAGATAAAATAAGGAAACTAAAATCATGATAATAAATGGGAAATTACATCATTAAGATGGCAATAAAATAGACACACAGCTCAGATAAAGTCAGGATATGCTCTCTCATTTGAAGTACGTTTGTAGGAGAGATTTAGGGTGTTTTCACACTTGGCCCATTTCAGCCCTCTAGGCAGATTCAGAGCAGTGACTCAGCATTTTTTGCACATATGTGACCACTCCAAGAGAAGTCAGACCCCTCTGAAGCGAACCAAACTACGACCACCTCAAGTCCAAGGTGCAGTTTGCTTAACCTGTGCCTTGTGAACACAAAGCGCTCCAGGTTCACTTTGCTCTTTGCCATTGTATTTAGCCCTCTATATCACATGCTATTGCACTGGGATGCTTGAAGAAACAGATGAAACCACACTGGGCTGTAAAGCTTAAAAGGACACAGGACAAGGAGTAGTTTGGTCCACAGAAGATACTGGACGTCTCCAGATGTGGAACGTAGAACACATCAAATGACAACAGTCTACAGCACAGAAACACTAAGGTTTTCCTCCAATTTAAAGTTCATGTGAAAGTGAGGGGCTTCATAACTGCACTGCAATGCCACGTCAAAGTACAAAAATAAGCTATGTCAGCACATATTATATATAGGCTGTAGTGTGAATAGGAAGAGGACTGAGGCCCCATGAGAGCGGAAGTTGACCGGAAAGAGAACTGAGTCCTTTTTCAGATGAGCTGACAATGTTGGTCCACTTTAAGGCGCACTTTAAGAGGAGTGATTTCGATTTGTTTAAAAATGACTATGTGAAAACACCCTTAAAAGAAGCCAGTGACTCAGACAGCCTTACATCGTTGGGCAGGTCATTCCAGAGCCTCAGGGCCCTGATTGCAAAAGCTCATCCCCTTTAGTCTTCAGTCTGGACTCTGGAACAAACAGTAGACTACTGCCCAAGGATCTCAGACTACGTAAAGGTTCATCAGGGACAAACGGGTCTGACATGTAATCTGGAGCCAGGCCACAAAGAGCCTTAAAAGTAATCAATAAGATTTTAAAGTCAATCCTAAAACAAACAGGGAGCCAATGTGAAGAGGCTAAAACTGGTGTGATGTGGTCGTGCTTCCTGGTTTTGGTTTAAAGCCTTGAGGCTGATTCAGTTCTGTTAATAGTGGTGGAAAGTAATACGTACATTAAACTCAAGTTTTGCACGTTTTTAAAGTGTTTTAAAGGTTTTGAAGGTATGTAAAAACACTGTGCTTTGAATAGTATTTTGTGTTTGAAATGGTTTTTAGATACAACAGTTCAGTTACCCTGGTTAAACAGTATAAAAATTACATCTACTCCTTCTCCCTCAGTGCAGAAGTTAAACTACTGGTCATAAGACGTCTCCTATTTCACTGAAGAGTCAATTTTCAGTGTTTGGGAGCTGGTAGTTCAAGTTTCTGCATCACACATCTTTTTTTGCGTCTTTTTACATGATTGGATGCTGCTTGATAATTGTCTGTGTCTCTGGATTGCTCCGGTAATCTGTGGTTTATATAGCAGCGATCCACAGCGGGAATGGGACAGAACTTCACATTCCCACTGTTACACCAGTCTTTATTCACCATTAAGCACACACGCCTCCTCTCCTTTGCTCTGTCAGATCGGCATAGAAAAAGAGTCTCCTGGTTGAATGGTGCTGTAGGATTCAGCTAAGTTTTGGTGAATCAAAGGATATTACAGTGCCTGATATCCTGGACTATGGTTGACTTCAAAACTAGTGTGATGTCACAAAATCACACTCATATGTCTGTGTCTGAAACTGAGATTTAATGTTTTTATCTTCAGCAAATGAGTGTCAAAACTGCCTTCTAGTGTCAGACTGTGCACAGTCAAACAGGTGAAGTAGAGATAAGTGGAGCTGTTCTGATACCAATACCAGTAAAAGAAATGTGTCCGATACTCCCTAAAGTAGTTTCACACCTAGATAAAACAGCAGAAATCAGTTCTTCTTTGCTGTTCTACAGCAGTACCCTACACAGCAAGTGGCACTGTGCAGCCACCGGCAGCTACGTCTAACGTTAGCTTTTAGCAAAATGTCAGCAATTTGGCAATACTGGAAACACTGGAAAGTCCCACCAGTAAAAAGACAACATGTATAGTACCTAATTTCAACATCACCATCATGTTTAACAAAGGGTTTAACCTGCGCCATGTCATACACCAGTGATAGAAATCATATATTTTCCATACAGGGTTAATTGAAGACAGCTGTTAAATTTGTTTTCTAAATGCAGTGGTGTCAGACCAGTACTCTTTATCGGCTGATACACAAGTTCAGCTATTGGAATCTGTATCTGGAATGAAAAAATGGTATCTGAACATCTCTAATGATAACCAGAACATATTTTTGAGTAGAGGGGGTCTTTAATTTTGATTGCACTTGAACTTAACTATATTTCAGAGGCAAATCTTGTACTTAATAAAAGTTTAACTATTATTTGTTTGATAAGTCTGTTTATTTTTCAAAGGTGCCAAATTTACCTTCTCAAATGCTGCTGCTCTAACCCCTGTAAGATGGTGAAATTAATATATTTGGATTTTTAGCTGTTGTTAGACAAGACAAGCTTTTCAAAATAAACATGTCAAATTGGGCTTTTTAATATTTCCTGACATTTTATCACCTGAACAATGACATTCCCTGTAACAGTCCCCTACTTCTTACCCCACTGTACTTAGCTGGCAGCCACAGTTATTAGAATAGCCATCTGGTTGTGCTGCTAATAACCTGCTACCCGTAAGTACTATGCATTAGTGACAAAGCAAAACCTGTAACAGTGTGGTACATACCATGAGGGCTTTTGCCTCTCGCACAGAGGAATTTTCCTTTTCATGCACTGTGTGTGTGTTTGAGAAGGAAGCAGCACCCCATAGTGGTTCACAGCAGTTCAAACCACTTGCATGTTCACAGACAGAATGAAGCACTAAACTTCACTGAAAAAATATGTTTTTAATAATAATAATACATTTTTTTCTTCAGATGAAAATCAGGCTCCACCCTGGTGTGTTCAGATGTCGATACAAACCTCATCTCATTGTGTTATTGCCAAGTGAAGGTCCTGAGTACTTGTTTTAACACTGATAAAAATTGTACAGTCCTAACATCTTTTAGACACAACCAAGTGGAAAGGACAATCTGAATGTTAAATTCAAATGTGAGTCTTGTCACATCACGTCACATCAAGTGAAATGCTGTAATTAAAATAGGCCTGCACCTAAAACAGTTACTTCTTTGACAATTCAGTGTATTTATTTATGTTAAAACCATTTTAGTTAAAACTCTGTTTCCATTTTCTGCCACTGATTTAGGTCCAGGTGGCCTTAATTTAATGGATTATATCATTAGGAATTATTGTTAAATATGGCTTGGAAGTGCTGAATCAGTTTCCTAAAATGGACTCTGAAATGGCTTAATCAAAGGCCATAACGACCTGACAGGTTTTATACTTTGTCCAATGTGATTGTGAAACAGGTCTTTGCATTCTTTGTGATATTAAAAAGGTCTTTAAAAGTCTTAAATTTAACTTACTGAACCATGCAGAAACCCTGTACTTCTTTATGTATAATTTTAAATATGTTGGAAGTAGTCTTTTTGGTTTAGGCGAAGGGTGGCGCCTGGGGCAGAACATGCAGGAGGCAGGACATGACGCATATTACACAATGGTCTCTTGTCGTTCCTTAAATTTGTCTGATGATTTCACTGTTGGCTAATACCGACAGAAGTTCCCAAATCTTGTCATCTGTCCAGTCAGAAATTTTTGTTGCTGACTAAATGTAAATGTTTCTTCTTCTTCACCCTTTTATGTTTGATCTCTTGCGGTTTCACGTGAGTTGCATGATAGAAACATCATCAACACGCTTGCTCACACGCTGTGAATTCTCCGGGACACATTACATGGACTTTGAACTAGGGAGCTTGCAGGGTAGGGTCTGTTAAATATCCAATCCAACTGATTCGGACATTTACGTTTTGACATCCAGCTCCCTGGGTAATATCCTAATAATGTCAGATTTGCAGTTCATGTGTGAAAGGGGCTCTAGACTCATAACTGACTGTCTTTCACAGCTGCCGTCCTGCACCAGGGTTTCGCTACTGTTGCCCCGCCCACAACTGCCCAAACCACCGCCGCACCGCACAAAGACCCTGGCAGACCTGAGAAAGGAAACTACCTGGTCAAGAACATCAACGGTACTACCTGTCTACTGGCATCCATGGGTCTGCAGCTCAACATCACCTTCAACTCTGTCTCCCAGAACAAGGTGCCTAAATATAAACCCTCCAACAGCTGAATGAATTCTGTCGGAGCTAAAAATACAGACCCATTAACAGGTTGTAAATGCTAAATGTGATGTCCTTTTAATTCACAGACTGTGCAGGATGTTATGAACCTTCGGCCCAATATGACAAAGTCCTCTGGATCATGTGACACAGACAGCGCCTCCCTGCAGCTCACGACGGATGCAGACAAGACCAACCTCACCTTTTTCTTCACCCTGGTAAGTTATTGTATCTGCCCTCATAACTGTGTATATGACCTCCGTGTATTTCCTGAAACAGCCACTAGATGGCAGCAGGGGCTTGATGTAAACTCACTTTACTGCAGTGTCACTGAGTTCTTGACGCTTCTCTCCAGAATTCCACGTCCCATAAGTACCACCTGAGTGAAGTGTCTCTGTCTGCAGCTTTGCCAGACATGAAAGGTGAGTGAACTTCACCTCCCAGTGTTCATGCTAACTACCTTTTATCAGATTAATGAGCAAGTGTTGTCGGTTCAGTGAGGAAGAGGTGGCACCTCAGTTCTAATTTACTGAAGCATACTTACTGTAATCACTCCCTGTTCTGTCCTCGCTATAGAGCCCGTTGTAGCCCACAACCGCAGTCTGGACTACCTGCGCGGCACCTACGGTTACTCATACATGTGTCGTGAGGAGCAGACTCTGAATGTGGCTGAGGATTTGTCCATCAACACCTTCCAGGTGCAGGTGCAGCCCTTCGGCCTCACCGGAGATCAGTTCGGAGCAGGTAAACACCTCCGTCTAATACAATGTGATCAAAATAAATCGGCGTTCTCGCCCTAATTTGCCCTCTGTGGTGTTTCCCTGCTCTTAGCTGAGGAGTGCCAGCTGGACGAAGATGACATGTTGATCCCCATCATAGTCGGAGCAGCTTTAGCAGGTCTCGTCCTCATCGTGCTCTTGGCGTACCTCATTGGCAGGAAGAGGAGCCACGCTGGCTACCAAACCATCTGAGGTCACTTGTCACTCTCATGTTCCCAGAGGCCAGAGCGCGCTGTCCCACCCTTCAGATTAACCACTGTTTTATGAGACTTAACACTCCTCCCTTTGTCCCCCCTCTATCCCTCCATCCTCCACCCTCCCTGCCTGTGTGTGTGCTGTTCTCCGCCCTCATCAGTAACACTAGTCATTATCACTTTGTGGAGGTTGATACGCTCTTTCTAAACTGACCCGCTCATTCATAAAAAAGGGGGGCTTTGTTTGGAGATAGTAATGAAATGACAGAAGAACCTACGGGTACGACATAAAGCAGGGGATGGATGTTGATCAGAGGGTCCATGAGAGTCTCAAATTGTATTGTACTATTTATGATTTCTGTGAAAGGAATTTTGAGGGATTTATGGGATTTGAGGGAATCGCTACTGTAGCTTTTCTTAACGTTGATCTGCTTTAGGGCGACCATTTTTAGTCGTCAGTGAGGTCTGTTGTTGTTATAAAGGGAATTTTTCTGCGTGTTAAACTTAATCTACTGCAGACAGTCATCATCTGACTTTTTTTATTGCAGCTCTACATTTAGCCCAAGTATGCAGATTTTATATAACATACTAAAAACACAATAACCCAATCTGATAAAGGACATGTGAGGAGTCCCCCAAGTAGTTAAGATGCATTTAGGAATTGATTTGTTCACTGGGATTAGTGGTGATATGTCCCGTTCCCTCTGAAAGGTACTCAACTAATTTTGTATGGAGACTGAAGATGCAGTCGTCAGCTGTGTAAGATAATTGTGTTTTGGCTTTTTCACCTTATTTAAAGGAATAATTCAACATTTTAGGAAGTAGGCTTATTTGCTTTTTTGCAAAGAGTCACATGAGGATTGATACCACTCTCATATTTGCTTAATATGAAGCCACAGGTAGCTCTGAATCTCATTATACAATGCAAGGATTGCCAGCTAAATTTTGTTAACAGTGTTTCCGGTGAAAGTCAAAGTGAGGGCCAACCCCGGCTTTGTTCCGTTATTTTGTCGCTCTGTCCATGATTTTCACAGCTCCTGATCACTGCTTTTTAATGCAGTCCTAGCCTCACCTGCATGCTGCTACTGACTGAGGGCTACATGCCCAAAAATGTATATATACAGGCAGAGGGCAGAGTAATAAAATGTCACATCACAAATAAAATGTGATGCTTTCACATTTCAGTTTTTGTACTGATTAAAAAAAGATATGTGTTGATAAGTGAGCTTTAGTGGTGCTGGTAAGAAGATTTGTTACCTTAAGATAGAGGTAGGCTAGCTGTTTCTCCCTGTTTCTCGTCTTAATGCTAAGCTAACAGTTTCCTAGCAGTACAATGAGAGTGGTATCAATCTTCTCATCTAACTCTGGGCACAAATGTGAATTTCCTAAAATGTCAAACTCTTCCTTTAAAGGAATAATTTATCCACAAATTATCATTTGTATATCAGTTACTCGCCTCATGTTATGTTGAATTTGTGAGGAAACATTGTTTTTCTCTTACGCCTTCACGGTGAACGGAGAATCCAAAAATGGAAAAAAATTCTTAATGAATTGAAGTCACATGGGTTGATATTTAACAGGAGCAAAACTGTATCTGAATATCCATTTACAGACTCTCGCACAACTCGTGCAGTATAATCAAAACCTCATTTATCCAGTCGTATGCTCATTACTATTCAAAACAAACACAAACAGTCTCACGCATGGACGAGTAGCGCACCTTAGCGACTCAATTAAATGCACAAGCATATATGAAAATGTCTTAAATGGTAAGGTTTTAGCAAAAGGTTTTAGCCGTTTTGCTCCAGTTCCTCAGAAATTTTCTCCGTTTTTGGATTCTTCACCCACCATGGAGACACGTAAGGAGAGCAACGTTTTCTTCAAGAATTCATTGTAACACAGGATAAGTAGCTGATAAACAAATGATCATTTTATGGGTAAAATATTCCTTTAGAATAACAATAGCCACTTTTTTGGATTCTGCTGTTACAGTTCTCACAGGCAACAGGAGTTGCTTAAAAACACAAACACACAGCTGTTGGTTTATGTGGATGAAAAAGCTCAGGACATCACTGTAAGAGTGTAATCATGTTGAAGTGTTTTACTCCACTGGGTGGTTTTGTTTGTTTTCTTTTCCCCTGAATATGGGCCCACTCTGGGTTTTGGTAGCTGAAGGGAGAAGTTGCACTAAAGTTCTGACAAACAGCCCCATGTAATGATTAAAGTGGCCAAATTGCTCTGGTCAGTGTTCATCAGTGCCTTCCCAGCTGTGACATAGATGGGATTAAAGTAAAGCCAATGCCGTAGAGGTACTCACTCATTCACTCACTGACACTGTGTGCTGCCATGTCTGGGACATTTTCTTTGTGTCTCACGTAGCCTTCATGTACTGTTACTACCATAAATATGCATTGTTCAATGTTGTAGGAGAAACTGCAGATATTTGTTTTTTTATGTTGTTTTTTTCTCCCGCATCTAAATATTCATGTAGTGATTTAATAAGGTTTTAATGGATTTGTTTGAACTGTTTTCTAAAGGAGAGGTCAATAAAAGTGAATGAACGAGACTGTTTGACTTTTGTTTTGCCTTCAAACAGTTCATCAGTTGCTGAACCTGTTCCTGGTTTGTTTGGACTTCTTAGAAGAGTCGGTACAGTATTCGAGGATAACTGCGGTATTATGCGTTTTGTTTTTTTTGTCTGTATCAACGACTAAATTACATTATTGTGTAAAGAATCCCGACTTTTAAAAATAGTTAAACAACAGTTTAAGTTTTGAGCTGTGGATAGACTTTAACGTGCAGGTTTTGTAGACTGAAATGAAAGCCTGCAGGACTCTGAACTACGGTGTTCTATTTCTTTATAGTTTGATCACTTCTGGGCTCATCAGTCTGTCTGTCTGTAGGGCAGGGTGGGGGAAGTTGTCCAAAGGTGTATGACTGTTAGAAATGCCCTCAGGCACCTGGAGCCTGTTACAAGAAGCACATTCACTTCAGTATCTGAGTAGAAACAGGAAATGTGAAATTTACATCAGTTCATGGACTCAATTTGCATGGCTGATGTCAGAGGAGTAGAACATCAGAGTCTAGGGAGGGTAGTGGACATCCCTGTGTTCCAGATAGAAGCAGACAGAGGGGTCTACAGTCTGTGTTTGAAGGATATATCCAGGATGTCAAACTGACTCAGCAGCAACAACAGGTTAAAAAGACAAAGAAGCTAAAGCTGAACTATAGGCTACAGATCACAGAGTAAAAGTGAACCACCACATCACTGCTGATCAACACAGATGCTGATAATGAACCAGCTGTGTGGCATCGCAGTGTGTGCAGATGCATATCATGGATGTCATCAGCTTAAGAGATGCTAAACTACTAAAAAGAGATATGATACCATAGAGACATTAAATGCGTCACAGTGATACACAAAATGACAACAAACAACACGTCATGTCTGTTGAGGGGCCTGTTGTCTCATCATTCATCATTTAAATGATAATGTACAAGTTATTATTGCCCAGAATTGTGACTCTAAATGTGAGTCTTAATATATTTTTACTCCTGTACAAATGTACCCTGCTCTTTTAAAACTTTGTGCAGATTTGAGGAGGCTCTGGGTTTCTAGCTGTTAACAACTGGGACAACTGAGTTTGAAAAGCCTTTTGTCTGAGCTCAGAAATGAGTAGCTTTTGTTACTGGATTTATAAACTTAATATACAAACACAGGTTTGGAGCGCCTGACTTAACCGTTGCTTGAGAGCAACACTGAACACTGAAATCACCACTTCTCTTTACCTTTGTTTGGCAGAGGCTGTTTTGAGTTCTGTAAATTAGGACATCTGATTTTACTTCAGAAAGAGAAATGGATGGTTACAATAGTGTTTCAGGTGAGCAACAATTCCCTTTTTTCTCCGTTCTCCACAACAACAAAACAAATTACCATACTACAACAAAGAAACACTACTATAGTGCAAGTAATTAAAAGCATGGCAGATTGAAATACTTTGGTCTTGAAGTATCTAGCAGCAGAATATGGGACCATGAACAAAAGACAAGGTAAAAAATACAAAATCTACATTAGTGAGGAAGCTTCAGCACATCCTTCAGATATCCAGTTCACTGGTACTGGAGTGTAAAATAGCTGTTTTTAACAGAGGCAACCAAACAAACAAACAAACAAAAAACCCACCAGTATGTCCATTTGGTAATAGTTAATTGTTCCTGATAGTACAGTGTTAACGTCCTTACACTGAATGAAAGCCAAAGGGATACATAGTGGATCCAAAACTTCACGGCCGTCCATATTCTTCCTCCAGTATTCGCTGTCTGCATTTCTCCCTCAGTTTATTTATAGTTGCCATTGACAGGCTCCCAGGTTCTGTAAAGATTTTCTGTAAAAAGCAAGTTTGAGAGAATGTCACCAAATTGATTAAGGTTCAAGATTTCTTTAAAAATGAGTACACACCAAGATGTGTTTACATGCAGCCTTTAATCTCCCTCATATTAAGATAACATAACATAATAAGCTTCATGTTAACACGGGGTTGCGGGAGCAGCAGGCCAAGCAAAGTACCCCAGACATTCCTCTTGCCAGCAACCCACTCCTCCTGTTTTGAGCACATGTAGCAACAGCCAGAGTTTGTGTCTTTTCTCATCGCACCTGCATGAAGGTGTGGCAGTCCAGAGTGAAAGCTCCACTGGTGATTTGTTTGAAGCACTCGCACACATCGGTCAAAGAGCGAGCTCTCAGGATCTCCGGCTGGTGGTGAATTATGAGAGTCAGAGCAACACGGAAAAGAACCTTGGAGCCCTCGTAGAAAAGACAATCCCAGACCCGCAGAACTGTCTGCAAGCAAAAGGAACAAGAAAGACACCTGTAAAATGTCATGTGCAACATCATGAATTTCTCATTGTTTTTTTTACCAACTCTTCCTTACCTCAATTGGGAGTATGTCAATATAGAGGCAGATGAACCAGCGAGACACCACCAGTGTCCATATACCAGGATACTGGTCCATGAGCTGTCCTACTGCAGGAGCTTTAGCCTTCACCAGCTCCCCGAGAACCTCCTGATCTGTCTTCAGGCCCAACATGGCCGGGCTGTAGAAGTCTACAATATCCACAAAGTAGGTGAGTTTACTTTTCATCTGAGTGAATTTGTGATAGGTATTGGTCGGCATATTAAGCACTGTTGTGAACTGGTTTTATTTATATCTCTAAGGTCAAATCTAAATGTTTCAGATTGTTGTACTTGTCCAGGACTTGAATTGAATTTTCTACGTGGAGTGCCACAAGACTCTAACCTGGGTCCACTATACTTCAGTCTTTTGTATAACAACTAGGGTCTAGAGCAAGCACTGTTTATTTACATTATTGCAGCTGATGCACAATCATATAGTCATTGTGACAAATATTTAAACTGCCTTAATTCCCTCAAAAAAATCTGATATCAGTGACCCAAGAAGGCCGTGATAAAACAGTTAAGAAGTACAAAAAAGAGGAGCACTGTCGAGCATAGGCTAATACATTTAAATGTCATTACAAATGTAGCAAAGGTAAGAGCTTATCTTTCTTCCCCTATAAACAGGAACTCATTGAGACCTTTATTGTATGCAGGGTTAAATTACTGTGCTGTGTCACTCTCAGGTCTGTAAAGTCTGTTCTCTTTCGGTATGCTGATGTCATAGCTTTTATTAGAGCAAAGCAGGACTCATCACATCTTTTCTAAGGAGTCTACACATCTTTCATCTCATTTAATGTAATCAAAATCATTTAGAGGAGATTTTAAGATATTTAAAACTGGTTATAATCTAAATATTTAACAGAATTTGCCTTTACAAACTGCATGCTGCCGGAATATGACCATGATCATCTCCTCTGTAACTGAGCACTGCTACATTCACTGGCTATGTTATTAATTTTTAGTACATTTAAGCTTTTTCTTAGCTTGAATGCTTTATTTAAGCCTTGGTTTGCTGACACAGGTGTTTCCACTTACAATTCCTCATTAGGCCTCTTCTAAGGACTTTGATTGACATCTCTCTCACTACCCTGATAGTTATGTCGCAGTTGTGAGGGCTGGACACTGACTTTGCTTACCTCGTCATACACTCACCTAGGACCTGAGCAGATCTCTAATCAGACTAATTTAAAACACATTTGGGAGGCGGCAGGGACTTGTGTGTGTAACTATTTAAAATAGAATCTTTACCTGGCAGCATTCTGCCCAACAATGCATCCATGAGCCAGAAGGACTTCTCTTCATCTTTTGTGATGATCATGAGGTAGCCTGCGATGAAGTTCATGCCCTGATATGAACAGAGACAGAGATTATCTAACTGGTGAGTCCATCGACATTCTGTAGGTTTACAGACACATGAAGCCAGATACACAGCAGAATTTATGCTGGACATATGAACAGCCCATATAAACCCATTGATTTCCTTTTTTAGTTCAAAGAGGAAGTTATGACTTCAGTATACATTAAAGCATGACTTTAATTTAAATTAAACGATTAAGTTTGTTGTGCAGGAAGCTAAGAGGGTCAGTGAAAGCTAGATTCGGGGAAAATCCTACACAGTATTTAAATGAATCAAGAACTAGTCAGTCCTGTTCCTTATGTAAAGTTCTTTATATCAACAGACAAGTGAGAGGAGGAGAAAGTGTTTCCTTCACCTGACAGTACCCCACTTCCTTATTGTGGTGTCCATAGGCCAGCAGCACGTTGTACAGAGCCTTCTGCAGGCTCGGTTCTGCTTGACTCTGGAAGAGGACGTTGTCAGGAAAGGTCCTGTGCATGTCTGTCAATAAACAAGGCAAGAATTGTGCATTGATTAGGGTCTGTGTGTTGATAGGAGCTGAGCTGTGGATGTTTTTTTTGCAGGGGAGTTGGGAGACACTATATTACGCTGTTTCCACATAACTAGCTCTGAGTATACGTATACAAGTCAACTCGAAAGTCTCCAGTGGCTCTGTGATCTTCAATGTGTTTGTGAAACTCCTCCTTCCACCTTTTCTTTTCTCGGCCCGGAAGCCTCGAGTCCTTTGAAAAAAACTCAACTTTTGAGGCAGATTTTGGACACACTGTATACACTAAGTTAGCATAAAAATGAATTAGCTAACATCCATCCATTTTCATCTACTTATCTGGGGCTTTAGCTAACATCCATCCATTTTCATCTACTTATCTGGGGCTGGGTCGTGGGGGCAGCAGGCCAAGCTAAGCACCCCAGACATCCCTCTCCCCAGCAATGCTTTCCAGCTCCTCCTGGGGGACCCCATGGCATTCCCAGACCAGATGAGATATGTAATCCCTCCAGCATGTTCTGGGTCTGCCCCGGGGCCTCCTACCAGTTGGACATGCCTGGAACACCTCTAACAGGTGGCGCCCAGGAGGCATCCTGAACAGATGTCCGAACCACCTCAACTGACCCCTTTCAATGCGAAGGAGCAGCGGCTCTACTCCGAGCTCCCTCCCGATGTTTGAGCTCCTTACCCTATCTCTAAGGCTGAGCCCAGCTACCCCACAGAGGAAACTCATTTCCGCCGGACTCTCCTCCGAGTATCGCCACTTTATCGTGGTGGAGGGGTTTGCATGTCAATGCGAACCTGGGAGTTGTATAGTCCGGGGCTAATACCCCCTTGTAGGGTTTCCAAAGGCAAAGTGGTCCCAGTGGAGGGCCCAGACTAAGAGCGATTCAAAAAGACCTTGATGACACAGTATATTTGGACTTTGATCACCTCGCTTGGTATGGAGACAACCCAAAATGTACTTTTCTGCCATTTCTATGGAGACATTTCTATCCAACCATCAAGAGATGCATTTCCTTGTGTTATAGAAATATGGACACAAAACAAAACTGTGTGGAAATGAGCTGTATGGCTTTTTGAACTGCACACATACTGGCTTATCACAGTAGCAAAAGCTCAGGTGTCACTAATAACATTGACGAAGACTCTACTGGATGGCTCCATTCACGTGTCCCAGTAAACCACGACAGTGCGACAGTGAGAAGGCAATACCAGGACCCTGCAACTGAAGCAGCTACATGGAATTCAGCCATCATTCCTTTGACATGTCAAGATATCTTGATATCTTTTTGTTGTACCTGTGTGAATGGTCTCCTTCAGCTTGGCGTCGTGCTCCATGGCCAGCAGAGACTGGTAATAACCCGGGTTGCTCTCCAGTTGTTTCTCTGCACCACTGGCTGCCATCCAAATCCTGGCACGGTGCTCATTGGGCACACCTTTACGCACATACCTTTTCACTTCCAAAACAGATTTCATAAATACATCACATCACCACAGGCGGCACAGAAAAGACAGCAAGAGGAAATGGTGGTGTGTCTGAATGCGTGTTTATTACTTCCTACCTGTCAGGTTCTTCTCCACGTGCGGCTTCTCTTGAAGGAGCTTGGACCATCTCATCGACCTTCTGTTGAGGACGGCCACATACTCATTCATCATCTCCTTGTAGGATTCGAAATCGTGACGTCTCTCAAAGCCATAGGGGTCAATCCTGCCGAGGCAAATCCACACAGTGTGGTACAGATGAATGAGAAAAAGGAACAACTGACAGCTGGGGTCACTTTTCCTCCCCACCCTTCTTTCTCACTCCTATTCCCCGATGACAGACACTACAACAGCCTCCGCTGGGTTGGGTTTCTGTAGCAGGGAGATCAAATACCCAAGCTGGATGATTAGCCAGTTTTAAATTACTTTCAAGTGGGATTAGTAGCAAGGAGCAAAACTCAAGCTCAAAAATAACCTTGAAAAATTTCATATTTTCCACAAAACTATTCTTAGCATTTATATATCACTGAGCTTGATGGTTGGCTTTTCATAACAGCTTTACACGTTTGTGAAGTGAAACATTAAGTGCAGCAAGCTATTGAAGGAAGAGGCTGGTGCAAAGAACTGGTAGAAGAATACACATGTAACCACCACGACTAAAACAAGGCCATGAAGTCAGAGTAAACACCACATCAACACAAAGCTCACCTTTCACTGTCATTAGAACACGTAAGAGGCTGAGAAATGTCTCCTTTCATTTCCATTTCCATTTCCATTGTGTGTCATGTGCTGCAGGTAAAGTCCACCGAGGCTGTAAACGACCTGCACGGAGGAGCCTATTTCATTTCTCCTCCTTGGGAAAGAACTGCTGGCTGCTGTCAAGGTAAATAACAAAAGCGGTCTGAGTTTCAAATGACTCACCTTACACTTTTCACCGGGAGGAGGGGCTAGTTTAAATAACACCCAGGTAACATCCCCAGGTGCTTTATTTGCATGCAAAACAATTGGAGGAAGAGAAACCGTGATGTTTGCGTGTATGTCCCCATATTATTGTCAATGATTTATCTAAATAAAGGTTTCTGTGGGGCATTAATTCCTCACCAGTCCAAATTTCTCCACCATAGTCCTCCCTAAGAAATAATTAACCAACAACCAAAAAAGTACAAATTGTTTTAGCAGTTAAACATATTTTCTGTAAATTTAATCTCCCTGCATGATCTGCAGAGTATTTCAAAGCTGTCCTAATGTCAGACAATGTCCTTACTACTCTAACTGAGAGCTCTAGTGTGTAGGATTTAGTGTCATCTAGTGGAGAGGTTGCAGATTCAACTGAAAATTTTCCTCAGTGCAAAGCATGCAGAAGAACTATGAATGGCCCTGTCTAGAGCCAGCGTTTGGCTCTGTTCTGGGCTACTGTAGAAACAACATGGTGTAAGATGTCCTGCTCCGTATATAGATATAAATGGCTCATCTAAGGGAATTAAAATATAATGACTGTTTGTTTCAGGTGATTGTGCACTAAGAAAAACCCACTTATTAATAGTATTCAATTTCTGCCAATAGATGCCTAAATCTTAAACACTGGACCTTTAAAATTACTAGAATTAATAATTGTTTTTGCTACTTTCAAGAGGCCAAAAAATAAAATAAAATAAAATAAATAAATATAAATAAAAAAATAAAATAAATGAAAATAAAATAAAGTAAAATGAAATTAAAAAAATTGAAATAAAATAAAATAAAATAAGAAAATTAAAATAAAATAAAATAAATGCCCATTTAATTTTTCCCCTCAAACAGTCACGCTGTAGAACAAAAAGCTCATTTTATGATTATTACATCCACCAAATTACCAGAAATTATTCCGAGGACTAGGGCTGCAAATAATGATTATTTCCATTGTCGATTAGTCTGCTGATTATTTTGTTGCTCAATCACTTAGTTGTTGTCAATTATCAAAGATGTCAATCAGTGTTTACAAAAGCCAGAGATGACGTCCTGACATGTTTTGTTTTGTCAACAACCCAAAGATATTCAGTTAACTGTCATAGAGGAGCAAAGAAACAAGAATATATTCACATTTAAGAAACTGGAATTGGAGAATTTTGACTTTTTTTCTTTAAAAAAAAATAAAAAAAAATCACAGATTATAGATGGAGTTGAGGAAGTCCTGTATCTAGACTTAGGTTGTTTTTTTTCGTTTGTTTAAAAAAAAAAAAAATTCTTTCCCCTTTATTTACTTTATACGCATGTAATAGACCTATATTTTGTCCTGTTTACATGTTCGAGTTTTCCTGCATCTGTGAACTTACCATTTCAAAACTCTTTCCTGTAAAATGAAATGAGCGCTGACACTACAACATGATATATGTAATTTCACCTTTGGCTCAATAAGAATACTCAGATTGATTACCACATTAGTTGGTAATTAAATTAACAGTTGAAAACCAGTGGTGATCTTAGACTCTGGGGGACCCCAGGTAAAGAAGCCCATCAAGGTCATACATTAGTCAGAAGGGGACCAATTCAGGGTTTTTTGGGGGGCGGGGGCTGCCCAATCATTTGCCTGGTTTGCGTCTTCTCATGGTCTGCCGCTGTTGACAATCAAGACATTTATTGTTGAAGCTTTGCTGTGGACATATCCTTGTTGTCCGTAAAGAATATAGCCATTCATGTCTGTGTTTGAGAACAACAGTAAGGTGCCCATACGTAAACTGAAACTGGTTTTACTTGTTGTTATTATTCCTCCCGTTCATACTGACCACTAAAACATCCCTTCTTGATGAGCTTCCAATGGAGGTGCGGGGGAACAAAGCCCACAGTCCTTTGGCACCTGACTATTTTTCTGTAAGGCTTAAAGAAATGTGAAGCTACCCTTAAATGGTAGCTGCAGCTGTGTGGAGCCAGAGCAGAGACATAAAGTTTTGGCATCCAAAAAAATAAAATTTGACATTGAAAAAGGAGACATTGGCATAAAAAAAAAAAAGCAAAACAGGCATTAAAATTATTTCATTTTGATATTTTTTCATTCTGATGTAATTTCCAGTAACGATTTTGAGATTTCTTTATGCTGATTTTTCCCTCCACTTTTCTGTTTTAACTTCCTGTCACCATGTGGAGAGGAGGAGTTTTAGCAGAGAGACAACAACAGTGTGATTTACATATAATCTGCATACTGAGGAGAACGTCACACTTCTGGCCCCACACAGTCCACTCTGAAGCCTGTGACTTAAGACACTACACATTTGTCATATGTAAATATCTTCCATGAGTTCACCTGAAACTCCCAAACAGCAAGTCTGTTGAGTCTGTTTCTGTTTGATGTTTTTTTTTTTTTTTTTTTTAACATTAAAAACCATGCTGGTTAAAGTCAGGTCCACTGAAACAAGTGCTAACACTAGCTTAAAAAAAATTAACACTTGTAAAAAAGTGACATGAAGAAAAAATGAGAAGATTGTCACTGAAAAACACTTCAGATTGAAAACATATCAAAACAAAATGAAGTAATTTTTAATGTCGGTTTTATTTTTCAGCATAGACAGTAAGAATAATGGACATAGCTATTGTGACGTCACCCACTGGTTGGTGGACTCCTGTTTTGAGGCCTTGAGTTTGGCATTTTGCCTGTCGCCATCTTTTTTTTTTTTGGAGCCAGAAGTGACTGTATTTGGAAGCTGGAGCCCAGGACTGAGAAGCCGAGGACACTATCAGCAGACAGCCTGTCACTCAAAGCGGCTTGTCCTTAATTATGTGTAATTTTAAGCCTTAATAAAATGCAAAGGGATGAGTAATATAAAAATTCACCCTCCATACAGTTGTCATGAAGGAACAAAATAGCTATAGTTGTTTGTACCAGTCTGTAAACATGTTTATTTCTGCTGTAAAGTTGGGCATTTTAACACAGAGGTCTATGGGGAATGACTTGCTTCTGAAACCAGCCTCAAGTGACCGTGCAGTTTTTGGCACCTCCGTATTGGCTTCTTTTTTCAGCCCTGGAGGTTGCCACTTGTTTTTCAGTTAAATTTTTTTTTTTACAATGCCAAAATTTACTGTCAATGTTCTGACTCCATATAGCCACAGCTTGAGTTCTTTTTCTGTCATTCTCAGTGGTATATAACATAAATGTTATAAAGTTAAGTATTCTGGGGGCCTTTTATGCCTTGGTAGCAATAATAGAGATGAAAAGAAACTAGGGAGAGACACAAACAAAGGTCATCAATCAGATTCCAATTATAATCGAACTGAACATTAACTTCTATACTGCTTAGTTTAAATATACTTAAAAAATAAACTTTTATGTTGGCTACAAAGAGGTCGTGGTCTTTTGCAAAGGATAGCACAGCATGCAGATATATGATGGCAGAAATATTATTTTGAATAGGGATGCACGGTAATGTCGGCATGTCATAAGTATCGGCTGATATCAGCTTTAAAATGAATTGAATCGAAATCCACCAACATGTTGGCTTTCAAATCAATCAGAATCAGCCAACATGATTTTCCTTATACTACACAATGAATGAATTAATATATTTCCACTACAGAAGAGACATAAGAGAGAAAAAAGTGGGTATTGATATTGTCATCGGTCAATTGAGTTGTTACATGTCGGCATGTTGGATATCGGCAAAAAATCCAATATCGTGCATCCCTAATTTCAAAGTCACTTGACCCGCCTTGTATAATGAAGTAGGATGTTGAATAAACATGTTAAACTATACGATCATACTACAGACATTCTGATCAGCTCATCATCATCATCATCCCATACAGCTTCACTCATGTTAAATTGTAAAGTTGCTAACTAGGGAATAACAAAAACATAATGAACAGTGGGTAACTATTCCCTGGTGGGGTTGCTTTACAAAGCACCATTATCAAATTAACCAAATTATCACAGCTAAGTACTGACAATAACTCTTGTTAAATATTGTATATTATTAACAATCAACATGGTTTAATATTCTAAAAATGTAATATTAAAGCTTTGACAAATTCATATCAGTGTGGTTATGAATCTTTTTTACACTCTGGCTCGATCATAACTGTGCTTATCAAATACGCTCTTGTCTAAGCAGCTTTGTGCTGTAAGTGATATTTACTGTTTCCCTCATCTGTCTCATCACCAATAAAAGAACTATTTGCATGTATGATTATGGAAAAACACATGCTTTATTCATCTTTCTTAAATGAACAATATACTTAGGCTACTTACATGACTTATTAACAATATATTCTAATTTTCACTACCTTCAGTAACACTGGACAGATGGGCGTGAACAGAAATATAAATATTGAACAGACAGATATTTATTCTTAAGGCTTACTTTGTCGTCGTGTTGTTGCCCTCGTTAGTGTCCTGGCTTTTGAACTTCGCACTGCCATAACATACAGATATGTGCCATGCAATCCTAAGGGTCTGTAATGTCTTAACTTTAAATTTCACTTAAATGCTTTAGCATCGTTAACGTCTCGGGAGGGATAAAAACAAAACACTTTGCCCGACAGTTAGAAAGAAAATCATCCTTTGAAAACAAAATGCTGTGGATTACGTCACACGTAGGATTCAAGACCCACTCCTGACTGAGATTAACCTGACAAATGAACACCACGAACCAATATATCTAAATTAAAGCACTGCCTTTACTTGTGTATTTGTGAAACCAGCCCAAGGTGACGTAAAATGTATTTAACATGCTTTCAATGAGAAGCTCACAATTCCATGACTTGACAGATCCACCTAGCAATTAAACCAACAGCATATCATCCACAATATTGAGGCATCCCGTTAGAGATCTTAGCATTTACTGTACATAAAAGAATCATCTGTTGCATTTATAAATTGAACGTATTTATATTATTCTTCATATAGCTCTCTTTGTAAACTGTCCCAATAGATACAGTATGTACAGTAAAAACTGCAACAGTTCTGTTGGTGCTGGTGTAGTGAGCACTCTGTCTCCAAGTTAGAGTAAGACATGGGAACTTTGCACAGTCACTCAGAGCTTCATATAACAAAACAAAGCTGACTTAAAACACACAGTTTTCTCCTCTCCAGTCCTTTTAGAGTACAGACAGCCAGCGAACCTCCTCTCAGCGCTGTGTCCATCCCCACTTACAGGGCTGTGGCCTGACAGGTAGTGCTCCTCCTGGAGCAGAGCAGAGGGGCGTCCAGGATGCTGAGAACACAACAGGAGAGACAACGGCGACTCTGGCAATGTCTGTATGACGCCTCAGTCTCCCGAGGACAAGAGATGTGGCCGGTTGTTCTCATAGTTTTTTACTCAGCTCCCTGAAAGGTGGTTTCCTGACAGTTTCAAGTGCTTCTGTTTTCTCTCTGCAGTCTACGATTTTCACTTTTTTTGTACAAGTCTTAAAAAAAACTATGAAGTCACTGTAAAAGAAACAAGGTTCTGGCTTTCCAGAGTTGGGATTGGATTTAGAGAGTTTTACGTTTTGATCCCGTTACAATTGGTCGTGCGAATTCCACAAAATCATCTATAAGGACTGGCCATGCTCCTGAGGAAGACACACCAACAAGATCTCATTAGTGTCACAGTGATTTAAATACATCCATATTCACAGCATTACAGAGACAGCAGATGGAGCAATGCTAAATCTGGCTGAATCCAAATGTCCATCCTCTTGACTTGTGGACTGAGCCCTTCAGTTGCATGTACTGTGACGTGTTTACCGTCACCTCGTCAAATCTGCGAGGGGGCAAGACTGCAATGTTGTAAAAGCTGCTGATAGACGGGCCCAGTTCAGACCAGTGATTCGCGATGAGACAAAACCGTTTTAGAAAGTTGCAGAGATAAGTTGCAGTGGTGTGAAGTAGCTGTCTGAGCTTGACTCAAGCCGGTTGATGGTGTCAGCTGCAACTCAATTGGTCAAATTGCCGGCGGCTGTTTTAGACCGTAAAGCACGTCACCTGTTTCAACAGGCAATCGGCTTGTATCCGCCGGTCAAGTCAAAATGGTTGTACTGTGGAAGGTGCTCCGTCCCTGCCGAGCCCTCTGTTTCTGTCCTCATGGTGTGCTTGTGTTGGACGGTGGGTGCTGCTGCTACTCACTGTATGTGCTTATGCCCCCTCACACACACACATTGTCATTGACTAACTAATTGGCGCTGCTTACATATATTATTGTGGCGTATTTATTATGAACACAGTCCATCTGATGCTATGTTTTGTTTCTGTTTTTCACTGTTTCATCACTACTACAAATGCAGCTGTAGCCAGTATCCCACTATCACTATCCTTATTCATATTGCAGAAGCTACAAATTATATTCAGCCACAAAATAAGTCTGAAAAGCTGAAAAATAGAAGTACAGACATTGTTCTTGCATAGAGATGATACACCGTCTCATCTAGTTGCACTGGTGTGAACTGGCAGGGTTTTAGAACATTGCAGAACGGTGCCTGTTGCGAGTCTTTGGTCAAAAGTTTCGGACTCAGTGTGCAAACGTGACTGACACAATGTGTGGTCGTATTTATTTTTAGGTGTGAAACAATTTCAGATGAAAAAAATCAGACTCAGTGTGCAAAGGCCTTAAACTGCAAAAAGTTTGCTTGAGGCCCCTCGTGAACTGGATGAATTGCGCATTCGGACGGCCCTCAACAGTCGCAGACTTCTGGGAAACAAGCTCATAAAGTTCGTGAGTCTGCAGTGATGTCTGAACATTTGGATTCAGCCCCTGAAGGAAATTTGTCACACTCACCTTCCTCATCATAGTTTGACATGTCATCTGCAATCATGTTACCAAAGTCCAACAATAGGTTCCATGTGTCCTTTGGGATGGATCGTTTATGGTGTTCCTGTAAATGACAAGTGCTGGTCAACATATTGGTATAAACATGTTTTCACAGGTACCTCTGTCACCACACAAACTCTTTTTGCCTTTAAAACTCAGTATAAAGTGTAAACTTAAAGTCCAGTGGGGCAGCATGTGTTCTGAAGTCCATGCGTCTGCAGGTTTTCATTCCAA
Organism: Epinephelus moara; assembly: GCF_006386435.1. Lineage (NCBI taxonomy): Eukaryota > Metazoa > Chordata > Actinopteri > Perciformes > Serranidae > Epinephelus > Epinephelus moara. The sequence continues at coordinate 17,445,248 of NC_065512.1, read as the reverse complement.
CCAAATACCATCTGGTTGCACTTGCTGATCCCCCCTGAGGTCGATGTAATGAAAGCTGGCACAGCCTTAGCCAAGTTTCCCATCACTGGGGCAAATACATTTCAATGAGGGAAGCACCCATCCAACTTTCTCTCACGTGATATCAGTTCCAACCCAGGCATCTTGTGATACTAAGAACAGATCTAATACCAGTCCATTTTTCAAACTTGCATAAGTAGGCGGGCGTGTAGAGACAAAAAAAAAAGGGAGAATTGCTGCGCCCAAGTCTGATAATGGTTGGGAAAACCCTGCTGGTTATTCTGGCATCATGTTGGGGACATTCGTATGTGTACAAACAAGCACATTAACACAACGCGCAATATCGAGGTCGGCAAAATGATCGAGGTCGTGTCCATGGCCGATACATCATGGCCAATACTTGATCTGCATTTTACGGTCAGCACATTCGCTGATACCGATCCAAGATATTTAACTGGTGCATCTTTAATTTCACTTCTCTGACTCACCAAAAGGAATCTGTTCCAAAGATCAAGGAACTTAAATCGTCCTGACAGAACCAGGTTCCAGTAGGCTACGGCCATGTCCAAGTCTGCACACAGACACAAAGCACAACACTTAGTCCCAACAGTTTGTAAATCAGTGATACCATTCAGCAAGTTGTCACTGTCACTCTTACCTAGACCCTTCTGTCCAGGATTTTTGGCAAAGTTAAAGGTGAACTGGTAGAAGTCCTTGAACTTCCCGCTGTCTTTGAGCTCCTGCTCTAATCTTGGCAAAAGGGCCTTCAGTTTTTCGGGGCTGTCACACCTAGAAAAATAGACAGTTTGAGCAATGAATATGCAAACTCTGATTAAATACACACTTGAGCTTTCATATTCTGGTTGTTTGGTCGATTGGTTGGTTGATATGCTCTTGTCTGACCAAATTCTCATTGGTTGGACATTCGCTTGTGTTACTTTAATAAAGCTGTGTGTCCACCAAAGCATTTCTTGTCCCATCTGAAAATGGCAGTTGTTGTTTTCCGGTACTTGTAAATGTCCTGTGTGACAGCCGGTCTTTGTGGTATTTGTCCTGCCCCTTCTCCACTGTGATTGGTCAGCTGGTGGCACTGACCAGCGCAGTGTTTTAACCAAAGTTAGACATTTTTCAACTCTTGTTTTTAGTCAGAAAAATGGATAATGGATCACACTGGACTTATTTTATAACGAGTCAAAAAGGACGTTGCAGTTTAAGGCCAGATTATAAAGCTTCTGAAAAGAATAGAGTCACACTGGAGCCCTTGTTGGAGCGGCACGGTGGCTCAAGTTAGCTACTGGATTAAAAATAGTAAGTCTCTCTCGCATGCAGCATTACAGAGATATTTAATGTTAGTAATGTTACGCTGTATATGACATTATCAACCCCAGGGTTGACTTCTGTTGTGTCCAGTATGTCAGATTTTTCTCATCAGTCCAGTTCAGTGCTTAGTGGTGAGACACTCACGTGTACAGCTCAGCTGGACACTCCCAACGATACAGTGCACAGTTTATTTTCAGATAATATTACAGTGAATATAATTTATGTTTCACTCAAGGCAATCCACGTGCCTAAACACAAAGTTAACTTGCCTTGGACAAGTGTTACTATTGAGCTGTGTGACAGGAAAGAAGAAGAATTTTCCCCCCTCAACCAATTGATTGGTGGAAGAGAAGGTAGAATTTAATTCGACCAAGATTTTCCTTGGTTGATTACAGCCCTGACACACACCGACCACCTAAATCAGTTGTAACATGACCGTCCCGATGCTAATGACAAACTGACCGAAGTTAACTCTGACACATGAACCTCTGAAGTCAAAACACTGCAGCTCTTCCACTGAGTCATTCCACGAAGACACAGAATACCCAAGCTGTGGTTGAGTGGCTCTATATATAGACAACCTTCCCTCTCTGGAGCTACACTAAGAGAACCACCATGCGAAGATACTTCAGGCACAGTGTTTATGTCCCACTTTGGAGCGTGTCTCATGCTGTTGATGTCAACACTCACCCCAACTCTGTCATTCCATCCAGAAATTCCTTCTTGGTGAACTCGCACTGAGTGGCCGCACGAAACTTCCACGCGACAACCAGCACGGTGATGCTGGCTGGATCCAGCGAGAGGTCATCACAAAACTGCTGGATCCCATCGATACCAATCTTATTCTCATCCTGGGGATCTATGAAGGCAAAAAAACAGTTACACTGACAGTTGTTGCAAAGAAGTAGTGTCTCTTAATGTTCAAAGAACACAGTCCTTTCTGGAACAACTCTGTTGTAGTAAATATTTCAAGTTACAGCGTAAAACATAGACGTTCCCACTAACCTTTGTAGCGATTGTAGAGCTGCTCCAGCTTTTTCCGGTCTACTGATGTTTTCATGGATTCCTTACAATAGAGATCTGGATTCTGAAAGTAGTTGTCGGTAGCAACTTCTAGTTTCCAATCATTCTGTGTGAGGCAGTACACAGCTGTCTTCTCCCCAGCCTGTGTGAAGGACATGAACTGCCGTACCTTGTCCCTCTGCGAAGACTTCAGCTTATGCTGTGTAAGTACAGGACATGGGCTGTCAGACACGGGAGCGATCAGACCAGTGAACACTGACAGCAACACACAGACACAGACGGAAACACAGACAAAAACACACAGCGAGACGCACACATCTACAGGCATTCAGGCAACAGTAAGGACAGCGAGGCGCTCAGAAACACTCATATTTCAAAAGGTTAGTCTGTCACACTGACACACACACATCATAGGTGGTGAGCCAAGACGCTGTGCTGGTTAATTATGTTCTATCCAAAAGCAACATGGGCTTTTCTGAAGGAGGATGTTGTGGATTCTCAAAGCACATGCTGTACCCGGGAGGGCCCCTCAGATAACTACAGTCATAGATGTAACATGAGCAGGGAAATGGGATGCCATCACCCAGACCTAGAGGTGCAACAAGTCTGGAGTGTAACACAAGCACCCTGCCAAAAATACATGGCAATATTAAAAAAAGAAAAAATCAAATGTCACATGACTGTAAGCATGATTTCTATACTGATATTTTCAGCGGTATGAAAATCTGCACTTTTACAAGATATGTGCACATGAAATTGGTTATAGATACAAGAATGAAGAGGCGTCCAATGTACATTTTACTCGGCTAGTGTCAGGGTTGGAAATGAACTATTTTGTCCATCTGCCATTGGAGCTGGTGGACTCCAAAATCTACCAGCCACTGAACAGATTACCATTGTTTTTTTAAGATGGCGAGTGAAGCAAATCTAGCAACCATGTGCACATTTTACTAGTGTTTGGCTGATGGCTGGTGCAAATCTAAACTCTGGCTAGTGTCAGCCAGCAAAATAAGTTCAGAATATGTATCATTAAACTGTAATGCCACGATTAAAGACCAGTGATGAACAACAGTTAGCTTTGAGTTCTTGAATGTTGTATGTATGGTAGGGACTGGGTAAAGCTGCAAATGAATTGCCCTTGTGGCACAAATAAAGTTGTCTGAACTGAACTGAAGACAGTGTCATACTTGAACCTAATTCCAGGCCATTTCTGGTTTCCTAGCCCTATATAGATATCATTCTTGGTTGATGATCAGTTAATTGATTGACTGAAATTAATCTGCAACAAATTTGATAATCGATTAAGTCTTTTTTTTTTTTTTTAAAGAAAACACATGTCAAAACTCCAGTGGTCAGCTGCTCAAGTGTTAGGATTTGCTTATTTCCTTACTCTTCTATGAAAGTAAATTAATATCTCTGAGTCTGAGACTGTTGATTTAAAGTTGTCTGAACTTAAGTCATACTGTAACCAAATTCCAGACCATTTCTAGTTTCCTAACCCTGTATAGATGTCATGCTTGGTTGATCATCAATTAGTTGATTGACTGTAATGAATCTGCAACAACTTTGATAATCAATTAGTGGTTTAAGTGATTTTTTAAAGAAAACAAACGCCCAAACGTCACTGGTCAGCTGCTCACATGTTAGGATTTGCTTATTTCCTTACTCTTCTATGATAGCAATATCAATATCTCTGAGTTTGGGACTGCTGATTTGACAAACAGCCCATTTGAAGACACCACCTTAGGGCTTTTCAAAACTGTGATGTGGCCCTTTTGCTATTTACTTAATGAGTAATAAACAGCAAAGTGTCTGATAATGAAGATAATCTTATATCCCAGCCAGAATCGATATCATCCAGTGATAAAATCACCATGACACCTCCTCACAGCAGCTGCAGTATCTGAGCACTTGCACTTCACTGAAGAAGAGCAGCATTTCCTGAAACCGGAGACTAAAACTGTGAGTTCACCAAGCTGCTAATGACTCCACCAACCGCCACCGATTATTCTTAATAACACCACATGAAGTCAAATGTCTGTACTGGCTGCTGTTCACACTGCACGGATTATTGTGCGACCAGATGGGTAACGTTAGGTTAGCATTGTCTACACAGCACCAGCTAATAACTTCTACTGGCTAACGTTAGCTAAGTTAGCCAGAATGTATCACTGACAGTAACTATAGGGGACAGTAACACGGGAACACACTGTCAGTATGGTTATGGATAAACCGGGATTTCACTCAAACTACCCCGTGTCTGTCTGTCTTTGTGGTCCACCGACTGACCTGCTCACAGCCGAAGTTACAGACTGCCAAAAAGGGACGTGTAGCTAGCTAGCTACTCTCAAAATATCAACTGACCTTCCCTGTAATAGCAGCGAACACAAGTAACTAGTCATTGTAGGCTTGTCAAAACGCGACACGGCATGTACTTTAATACTACAACAATATTCTTCAATGTAAGCCTTAATGGCACCAAAGCCAATGCCCGGGTTTGTGTTTATTTTGGTTACCTACCATTTTCACACCCGCTGTTTGACCAGTTTGGTAGCCCGACTGACGCTCATTCTGCGCATGCGCGGAAGTAGTCGAGCCGCTATTGTAGATTTCAGTGGAAAGATGAGGTCTGCAGCAGCTGCTCTGCTGTCACCTGCATTTTTTGTAATTATTTGCCAAAATGCATCCATGTGCATGTATGTATGAGAGAACGTGAGATTTTTTACACTTTTTGTTACATCATGTAGTCACACCATATATACCACAGGACTCCCCCACCACCCACCCACCCACCCAAAAACTGCAAACAACACTTAAAAATAAAACTGAACCCCACCCTTCACCCCCTGCTCCTAAAAACACTCTGTGACTACTAACACCCACAGAGATACCATCCCAAACACTATAAAACATGACATCAGTCCTTCCCTCACCACACACCAAACCAAGTGTCCTCATAACACACACATTAGCAGACAGTTAATCAACGTCCAAATCGACATATAATAAGTGCACTCAAACTCCATAAGAACAACACTTCCAAGGGACCAAAAACTGAAAGTGAATCCCTCTCAGACAAACAACTTAACGCCGAAGCAAAGTGCGCATTCCAGGGGGCCCCACAACTCCAGATTTGCTGTGTGTCAGCTGGTTCATGGTTATTTATTTTGCATATGTATGTGGAGAGGCATAATCAACTGATGCAAAAAAAGGGGAAGATGGGCCCTATTCTGTTAACTAATCTTGAGGCCCTGCCTTGAAGGGCCCCCCTGTGTCACGTCTATAGTTTGAGATCTTTATTGTTTTAGTTCTTTATTTAATGCATGTGCCTAAACTAATGTGTTGAATCATATTACCACTCAGTGAATCTGGGGCGAGACAGTTTTCAGGCATAGAACAAGTAAACACCTTACACAAAGCGTATGAGGGACAGGGGGCCCCAGCTGCTCATTTTCTGCCCCCTTCACTGGTGAACAATGAGGAACTTGAGTCTCCATATGACATGAGAAAAAACCCACAACAGCTCATCTTATGAGAAAAATGTGATATGCTGTATGTACACCTGTTGGGCTGACTCCCGCTCAGCTGAGTTTTATCTCATGTGAAAATGAATACACCCTTCAACAAGTGTGAAGGGTGTATAGATAACTGATAGAGTATCTGTGGGTGGGTGTCAGTCTTTCTTTTTTGAGTTCACTCAGAGGATGTGGAGGGAAAACTGCTGTCATTCATACATTGTGAAACACATTCATGGGTGTTACTCTGACTGTACTCAGCAGTTTGTGGAGCTGTTGAATTGTATTTTGTTATACTGTGAGATGTTTCTAATATTAAGTCTGATACAATCCAATATCCCCACAAAATACATCCTACAAAATTATTATTAAGTTGAATTAACACCTCACAAAAAACAAAAGCTGAACACTAAAAATGTTGTTATGTTACTGCATAGTTTTTAGGTTATAATGTTTAGTTTTTGTTAAAATAGTTTTAGAGAGGCAGATTTGACTTTGCTGTCATTTTAGAGGTTATAGTTTTTTGGTGCTCTTGAACTTTATTGCGTTATACAGAGAGATGTCTCTAATATGTCCAACCCACTCAAATCAGTGAGGGTTGAGTAACTAATAGTAACACTTCTCAGTATAATTCAAAATAATTCAGCAGCACCACAACCTTCATGAAGATAGGATTTATTTAGGGCTGTTGTATTAGACTGCTTTAGTTCTAGCTAGGTGTACCTAATAAACTGACCACTGAGTATATTTGTAAATTGTAAATACCCTACTATTTGAAAATACTAGTAAAGAATAGAAGCTGGTGGTTTGAGGGATGTTTGACCATCTCAGAAAATATCGTGGTTTCATGGTATCAAGGTATTACAGAATTATTATTATTATCTGTCAGAATAACCCTCAAAGGAATTAAAACAGATGCATTATTTCTGGTTAAACAAACATTTTACCACTATATTTCAGACTACATTTTTAAAGGAAGTGTGTGTAAAAAGTCTCCCTTTTGAATATAATTTAAATAAAGTTGAGATTTTCTGTCCAGTTGCATTTTTTTTTCACTATCGTAATGTACACCATACAATAACCGTCACTTTTAATATCACAGTTTACCCTGAAACTGGTACATCGTTGCAACCCTGTGTGACAGTTGGAAAGAAGGTGGCTGATTACTGTTTGGCATGTTTGAGGGGAGAAGAGGTTGTGTAGAGCAGGTTAGGATTTGGATCATTTAGGTTTATTGATGTACCAAGGATTTTTGCATTGGGCTCTTTTTTATGTTTTTTAATTTTTGATCCTGCAGACCTTCTTGGATTTACTCTGTATCAGATCTGATTGCAACTTGACACACCGCTTGAACTGAATTTTACCTCCCAGCTCATATCTGATGTTGTCTACACTTAAGGATATAAACCATTTTGTATCCTGCCATGCAGTCAAGGGGTAGCCATGATTTGAAAAACACAGAGGTCATTCCCTCAGTGCATGTTACCACCTCTCAAAAGTGTTTGACAGCTTGAGAAGTTTGTGAATCTTTTTTTCTTTTGGCAAGACACAGAGCAGATCATCCATTAATTGCAGGGCTGGTGGTTTGATCCCAGGCTCCTCCTGTCCACTTGTAAACTGCCTTTGAACCTTAACTGCAGAGTACCTTGCATGAGGTCTTGCTGCCATTGGTGTGCACATGTGAAGGAGAGGCACATTTAAAGTGCTATAGTATAAAAAGTGCTAGCAACGTCAATGCACTCCAGTCCAATTTTATTTTCAGTATTTCTCTATTCATTTAAATGATCAAATATGTTTCTGTTAATTCTGTCTTCCACCATTTGGTTTATGGCTCTTTTGAAGCCTTCACCACATTGGCAGGAATTTTATTCTGGTGTAGAAATGCTTTCTCCATCTATTATGTTTTAATTTAATGAATAAATGTTTTTTTCTGCCTGTGTTGAATTAAATATGAGTGTAAAACCCCCTAAAACCCACCATTTGTAATTTATATGTATAATAGTAGGTATAATCGAAACCAGCTCCCCTTAGATGTGGCAAAATATACATGCACTCAATGATTTAACATCAATCAAAAGCATAATCTATTGACCTTTGACAGCTTTGTGTGTCTTACTGATGCTAGTCTAGTGTACAAAGTGATTAATGATCCGGCTGCTCCTCCATTAAAAGAGTTTATACAACTGCGCTCAGACAGTGGGAGGACATCTTGGCCGATCAACAGAGGCGACTGTGCAGTACAACACGGATCTACTGAGTTTGGTAGATCAGTCTTCTCTGTTAGAGCTACAAACTATTGGAACTCAGCACCAAGGGAGATAAGACATTGCAACAGCTTTGCTGGTTTTAAACTGAACCCTCTGAAACCTGGAGAGACATTAGTTTTCTTGTGCTGTGTTCAGGTGCCTTTCACAAGCATTTAAACCTTTCAAATCTGAGCAAATTGGTTTGGTTTTTTTCGAAAGCAACTTGGCAAGAAATGTCGCGCATATTACAAGAAAACAGTGAAACCTGACAAGAAAAATAACCTGAAAAACAAAAGAGAGAGGGGGGAAATTATTAGATTCAAATAAAAACTATCAAAAAACTAGGAATAAAAGCCTAGAGAAATGTTTTTATAATTATTATAACTGTAGTATTTAAATTAGATTACAAAAAAACCTCTTTCTCTCTGTATATTCAGCACTTTTTCAGGCTATTTCCATCTTTGTTTGTTTGTTTTTTATTACCTTTTTTCAACTATTTGTCAGGAAATTTTCTGTAACTTCTGCTAATTTCTTGCTAATTTTTGGATCCTTTCTTGTGAAGTTGCTCGTTGCCTTTGTCGTGTGTTCTTTAAAGGAATAATTTGCTCAGGTTTTAAAGGGTTAGGATGAAATCATGGCTACAATCATCACAATCATGAACTCAAACACTTGATCTAACATTATGAAATCTTGTTATATCCTATTGTTGTGGTGTCCTCGTGTTGTAGTTGTATTGTTGTTGTGATGACTTGATGTTGTGTTGTTACTGCTGAATCTGTTGTGTCATTAATATGTTCTATTTGGTAATTGTGTGTGTGATTTTTTTTTAATATATAATTGTGTTTTTTAGCAGATAAATTATTATTAAGTTTCCTGCCCAGGGACTACAGATGTGCAGCAAAGTAATTGTGCTCTGTTCCTGTTAAATAAATGAAATAAAAAGAATGTAAACTCCCCCTGGGTGATTGACACAATATGGAGGCCACCATAATAAAAGTTAAGGCTTGAGAAGACAAATAAAGTGGCTTTTCTGCAGGTACAGGTCTAACCTTGACTGCATACATAGGTTTGGGAGTTTTGTCATGCCATTCACACACTACAAAGTTAACAAGGTGGCTCTTTGTTGCAGGTGAGAGCCAATTTGTATTTAATCCATGTGTGATCATCCCTGACCATTTTCTAATTTATCTAATGTGTCCTCGGTGCATTTGTGAGTGCAAGCAAAACGTACCTGTGTTCAGAGCTGTCTTGAAAGTACCAGCTTTAGAGAAAAGATAATGAGTAGTGCGTAAATGAGCTGTCGCCTCATACACTCCTGTACAGCAGATGGCGGTGTGTGTGTATTTGAGGCTGGCTGCTCTCCACCAATCCCAGGAGATGCAGGTTGTGGGCATGAACTACTTTGACTGCTCTGCTTTCGTCTCACCGATGCTGTCCAATCAGACGCCGCCATAGCGAGACACCGCCAAGATCAGATTGTGAGACGCGCTGCTGTAGCAAGGCTAGCGGAGAGTGGACAGAAAAGGCTAACAAACAATTTGCTAACTTGTGAAGTGCACCGGTAAGCCGCATTTAACGACTTGTGGCTCGCTACGCAGCCGCCGCATGAGAAAGTTCTTGGCCTTAAATATCTATTTTACCATGTATTATGTTTTTAAATGTCTTTGAAATACCCTGGCAACACACACGAAGCTAACATAGTAAAATTGAAGCTAATTCGGGCAGTGTTGTCGATGACAGCTGTGGATTAGCTCGCCCGCTAGCTACTAGCTAGCGTATTGGCAGTTGGCTAACAAAGCACTGGTGGTCTTAGCTTTCTAACCGTAATCACCGGTTAGCTCGTTGCTAAAACACTCCGGTGACATTGCTAACTAGCAAAATAATAGTCGCTGCCGTACTTTGTGCGTTAACTTTAACATATCAATTGACAAGTAGCTAGCTTACCGTGTGTAGCAAACGGTAACGGGGTCATCAATAGGGCTTTGGTCAGTTTAACACAGCAGTTAACGGTTATTATAATTGAAATGGCTACATTAACATATTCAACTCGTCTGATATTAAACGGTTTGATTTTTGTAAATGTTTAAACGGACGTTGGTGTCCTGTAACGTCATATATAAGTGTTTAACGGTTGAGCAAATCACACCAGTAACGTTAAATTAAGCCAAAGTTATACATCGTAACTTTAGGTTGATGTTTAATCACAATAAAATAATCAGGCTAGTTAGGTGTGTTTTAGTAAATTTATAATAAAAGTAGTGTGAGTGTTTGTGAATGTAAGCTCACTGTTGTTGACTAATGTGCAGCTGACATGTATCTAACAGTAACAGACCCATCTCTGTCAGTGAACCACATTTAAACATTAATAATATAATCACCACAAAGTGACAATTATATCAGAAGTATATTGGGTGTGAGTTTGAAATGTCTCATAACGTTTGCAGTCTGAATAAAACACACATTTCTTTTGTGTCATTGGTAACTTTATTTGTTTACTTTTTCAGTGGATGATCTTTCTCCATATGAAAACGATCACTTTTTAATACAGCTTCAATAACGTTACTCGACCTAACAGGGAAATCCAGGCGTTACTCACTGTGCAACGCCAAACACAGAAAGTTGACTAAAAAATAAACTCAAGAGTTAAATACTCAACACAAATAAAATATTTTACCCGTGGAAATAACTGCAGAATTATCTAAAAGTACTTCGACATTGCTTAGTTTGTTTCCTGTTTGGTAGGGATTTAGACCTCCTCTTCCTCCATTCTCAAATGCCAACAACAACAGCCGTCGAAGAAACAGGAGAGTGCACTCGTAAGTGCACAAAATCACCATATTAACTTCTTTCACCGTGCGAAACGCGCACACGTTTCTTAAATGTTAACCCGTGCTTAACTTTGTCTGTAATCTGCAGCACGGAGCCAAATAATCGAAAAATTTTGTGTGAATCCTTTCAAAACGTGCATAAGCTAACTAGCTAGCTAACGCCAGCAAGCTGGATCTAACGCTAACTGTTAGCAGGAACAGTTAGCTAGCTGCATTCAACAAAAGGTTGTTCATTGCTATCGTCGTGTGGTATGAATGATGTTACTGCCGCATGCAAGAGTGATATCTGTGGTCGTGTGATGTTACCACTTTTGTCACATTAATAGTTTTGCGCCGGTCCGATAAAGTTAGCATGTTTGCGTGACCTGTAACGTTAGCAGAAGTTCGACGATGCCTCTCCTCCGGACGTGCTCGGTACCTGAAGTAGGCCTTGTGCACACTTAGCGTAGTAAAAGTTGTGAGGATCAAGGGGTGGTTTAATGTGGCTTTCTGTGTAAACCATGCATTCGGAAATACCCCTCAGTGGTTCATACAAGCGAGATTGGTTTGAAATATACACATTTCCCGTCAGTTATATCTTGTAAGAAGAACAACCGCAACTCAAGCTAACGTTAGTGATGTAGCTATGAACAGTGTGCTGACAGCAATCACTTTACATGGGCCTCACAAATAAGTTTACTTTAATTTCACACCCAAAGTAGAGTAAAATATATTTAAGCCCAGGAAATATGACAGAAAAAATGTGATGTATGGATTAACCCAGAAACTTGTCATTTAATATTTTGCCCCCTTTCTGTTCTCAGGGGTCTGAAAAGTGATAAAGAGAAGAACATTTTCTTTTTAGCCTGAAGCTCAACTCCTCCGGTCCTTTGGGATCATGGCTAAAGATGTAAGTAACTGTAAACATGGTTTTTACTGGAATAAGGTTGTTTGCTTTAGTAGGCACCTTAGCTGGAGATATATGTGTTAAAGGGGAGCTACACCCATCTTCAAATTCATACAAGTTTTTCCTGTGGACTAAGACAGGTGTTTAAGACTAGTTAAAGTTCAGGGGACACATACAGCCCAATTTGATCTCAAGTGAGCCAGAAACCACTACATAATACCCTATCAATATTAACCCCTTCAAATTTTTCTTTCATTCCAAAAGCATTCATCCATTTACCAAACCAAGAAGAAAGAAAAATTATGTGTAAATTCAACGTTATACCCTCGTTTTTCCACTTTCAGTTAATCTACCACTCACTTTCATTACATTTGACTTTTTTCTTGTAATTTTCCACTAAAGTGGAAGCTATGAAAGAAGCAGGTTAAGTCATCCCCTGCCTTACAATCTCAAGTTTTATCAGTGCCTCAGCAGCAGGGTTCCACCATATTGTTTTATGATAGAAGTCCGATACAGATTCTTTTGTACTGGTTGATAATATTTTGCACAATGTTCAATACCTTGTTTTACTTATTGTTATTTCAGAAAGTTGTATCCTGGTCAGAGTGAAAAAACCTCTAAGGCAGTATTTTACAAGAAGCATCTGCTCGCTGTTTTAATTGCTCCTGAAACCTCTCAGCCTTCACATGTGCATCAATAGTAGGTGTGCAAAGTTAGCCAGAGGGACGGATTGGACCCTTTGGTGGGCTGGTTCAGTCCCCCGGGCCCTATGTTTGACACCCCTGGTCTTAGACAATCCGAAAATATAAGTAGAAATGAACAACTTTCTCCCAAACCCAGAAGAATAGAATAGACTTTATTGTCATTGCACAAGGAGTACAACGAAATTTGCTGTGCCATGCCTGAAATATAAGAAAACTACAGTGCCAAAACTCAAATCTGTGATGTCACAGAGTATAAAGTCTGGATCTTCTCCATAGACACAGATTTGGAAAAGATGTTGCAGAAAACGCTGAGAGCACCCAGGGGAATGTTCTGAGTGTATGGGTACATTTTCTGTTTCACTACATAGAACACCACAATAGAATGAAACTACTTTGGGTATATAATCAAGGAAAATACACTTTATGTGGTTCCACAAAATCAGTCTCCTTTTCATTGTCTATGGAGCAGCTCCAGACTTTATACTCCATGACATCTGAAGTTTGAGACTGTCTTCTCTGGTTTTTGGTTTCTAAAGAGAGAAGCTCATGTTCACAGATATTGAACTTTCCTAGGACATGGAAATAACATTGGAATTCTTCATTTAGGTGGTGTTCCCCTCCAAGTTGCTATAACTTAAGACGTAGCTCATAACCTCAATTTCTTCCTCCTTACTCTTTTTGTTTAACTAGACTCATGTAGTATCTTTAATGTTGTGATTTTTAAGTGTATTGTCTTTCTGGTCTTTGGCAGGCTGGTCTGATAGAAACAAATGGAGAACTGAAGGTTTTCATCGATCAGAATCTGAGCCCGAGCAAAGGTAAATAATAGTAATACAGCAATTACACTCAGTATTTTCTAGGGATGCCCTGATAAAGTTTTTTTTGCCCAGGAGGCCAGGACCTCTGTCCGAGTCATTTAATATTGAGTTCTGTTGATATAGAGTCCCGATCTGACACCTCTGTTTTCCTAGATAATACCGCTGCACAGTGCACTCTTCAAGTACTTTAAAGTTATTAAAGTCAAACTGATATATAGCCCATGCTTTACAGATGAGGTATAAAATAATAAATACCCTCTTAAATCTTTGTGGCCTCATCGTTTTCTTGAGGGAAATTCTCTGTGGATTTAAGAGAGTATTCTCCAGTGTTTGCAGCATTGGTGCATCTTTTGCTAAAGTTATCTAAATTAACTGTGTTCAATTTTTGTCATCTGTGCATCTTTTTTTGTGGATTAAGCTACATTAATAAATTAATCTTATTGGCTTTTTGCTCGCGGGGCTTTTGTTACACTTGCAGTGGCGTGGTGAGTTTGGTTGTTGGAAGCTCAGCAACTGTCCGTTTCTCCTCTGAGCAGGGCAGTAAAACACATGCACCATAGATAACAGCAAAACTCAAGAGACTCACACTGACTGAGTCACGCTAAATTTGGTAAATAACAGAAATAATATCATACAGCATTTTGCTATCGTTTATAGCCTGTGGTGTTTTCCCGTGGGTGGGGCTCAGACCATGCTCTCACACACACAAGGATCTCAGAGGAGGGTTGATGATGGCTATGCTCTGCGTTGCTGTGCATTAAAAGTTTCGCAATTAGAAACAGGTGTAACAGCAGACGTAAAACACAGGATTGGATCGGGCTCTATACAGTTCAGTATTCCCCATCCAGATCACTTAACAAAAAATGCCTGGATAGGCCCTGATACTCATCTTTCAGATCACATTAGGACATCCCCAGTATTTTCATATATAAGCATCACTGTGCCCTACTCTGCCATTTTTTACATCTCATTTAACTACAAAAATATATGATGGTTTCATGTTTTTATCTAATTTAATGCCTTTAAAGTAAAGTCTAAGAATTTACCTCTCTAACTGAATATCATTTGTACTATTTACCTAGGCTTTGTCTTTACTGAGTCGGGCAAAAAGACGCTATCACTGGTAATTAAGATTCAGTCCTGAGTCTACCACTGGTCAGATCGGGTTTGTCTGACAATAGTAGTGGTCGTTACATACAGTCTAATTTAAGTGATTGCCTGTTCCACATAGGAAACACTGCTTTTCACACATGAAGGCCCATGTGCTCGTAGTTGGACGACAGGGGGCAATGCAGTATTAGTCAAGAGCTCTACTCATTACTGGTCTTCTCATGTCTTCCATTAGGTGTCCTATCTTTGGTTACTGTCCAGCCTACAGCTGCCCCCGTGGCCAAACAGCTACTACCCAAAACACTTGGGCCATCCAATGTGAACGTTGCTGCACACATGCAACATGTGCCACACATGGTGAGTGATTCTCCGCACAACTACCACACTGTATGGTCTAATAATGCCATGACCTTTCTGCTTTCTTGACTACATTTGTATGATAGTGTAAGATCTCTCAATAGATATAAAAAAAAAGTTCAGCTGTGTAAACTGTCAGTGAGCAGCAGATGTATTTGTGTGTAGATTTGCTCGCTGGGTTTCTGTGCTGTGTCTTACTGTTGTGTAAGCCCCTCCATTATCATTGTGAGGTGACCGGGCGGAGGGTAGGTGGAGGCAGTTGATCCTAAGCTTATCAACTCTACAGTCAGCAGGATTACACCCATCATCCCATTATATACATGGAATGTATACATAACGGAAATCAGCTTAGATATCACCTTAGTGAAGGAATAAATGTGTATAAAATAGATAATGTGAATTAAAAGGAACTTGAGTCACAAATTAAATTAAGTTATTGTAATACAACTTTCCTGCTTCTGCTCTGCCTGTCATTCTTCAACAAACGGCTGAACAAATTAAAAGGACCAAACTCTAATTCTAGTTTGTATTGAGAGTGATAAAAAGGGGCTGTAGCCTACAAGGAACAATGTGAGTGGACTCGTCAAGGACAGCCACTTGTCTCTTAATGTCGATAAGAGAAAATAAATCATTGTGGACTTCAGGAGGGCAAGGGATGACCACATCTAACTACACTCCAGTGATTCCTGAGAGGGTCAGAATCAAACAAATTCTTTGGTGTTCACATCAACCAATGACTCCGCTGGTCTCTGAACACAAGCGAGCCACAAGTCAGTAACCACTATGCTTTCATTATTATATCCTTTCTTTTGCTCTTTCCCTTTGTAGGTGATAGGAACACCCCAGAGGCCCACGGTATCCAATACCATTTTGGTTAACAGTCCACATACACCCAGTTCCCAGTTTCTCACTCAGAGTCAGCCATCGGACGCCTCTCCGTGGTCATCGGGGTAAGTCTTCAAAGGGTCCTTAATTTCCTAAGCTTTAAACATCATTGTGAATATCGGTACATAAGGTAATAAAAATATGTAAGTCTGACATACTGATTATTGTGTTTGATGTGAAAATTGAGTAACTTGATCTCTTCTGTTTGTAGAAAACGTGGTAAGAAAGGGGAAAAGAATGGGAAGGGCTTGAGGCATTTCTCCATGAAAGTGTGTGAGAAGGTGCAGAAGAAAGGAGTAACCACCTACAATGAAGTGGCAGATGAACTGGTCGCAGAATTCAGCTCTGCGGACAACCACATGTCACCAAATGACGCTGTGAGTGTCGCAGCTATATGACATCTTCTCATAATGATGCAGAAATGTATATCTTAAAAAGGGCATATAATATAGTGCTAGATTTTATGATTATCTTTTAACAATTTAGAATTTGTTGTCAATATTTTGAATGTTGTTTTTCCATTTTAGCATGTCTATGACCAGAAGAACATTCGGCGGCGTGTGTACGATGCACTTAATGTGCTCATGGCCATGAACATTATCTCTAAAGAGAAGAAGGAAATCAAATGGATTGGCCTTCCCACCAACTCAGCACAAGAGTGCCAAAACCTAGAGGTAGAAACCTGTAAAGAAGAATAGCTTGGGTCGGCAATGTCTTGCCTTTTCACCTGTTAATCGTTCTTCCTTTATTGTACCTGCAGGTGGAGAGACAAAGGCGGCTGGAGAGGATTAAGCAGAAACAATCACAGCTTCAGGAGCTCATACTGCAGGTGGGAATGAACTCCTTGTACTTGTCTTTATCTGTGCAGTCCAAACACATAGCCTCATAGCTGTGATGTCAGTTCTGCTGAAGGTGATTGTTCATTCATTCCTCTTCCTTATGGAGCTTGTGAGTGCATGGATATACATTCAGTAGCCATTTAATTATGTACACCCGCAACCCAATACAACAGCTCTGACATAAATTCTTAGCTTTGCATCACCAGACCAATTCCTAAATGTGAGTTAGTCTGGAACATCTTAGTTCATTTTCAGTTTTCAAGGGACCTTATCAGTGGCTGTAGACCAAAATGCCTCTGGACACAATTGGATAGACCTACAACCATTCAGAATGACAAAACTTGATATAGCGCTAAGTAACGGACAAATGTAAACAGACTACAGCACACACAGATAAACTCTGATGATGTAGCATCAATATAGCCATTTTCTCATATGAACTCCAGACAATGTCGGAGAATTAGGCCAGGACATTGCTTGTAGATTCTCTTTCACGCATGTAGCACACAACAGGACATTGTCTGTGTCACAAGCATTCTCATCTACTGGAAGTACTACCTTTGGTCTAGAGCGAGGGGCAATGAATAACTGACCAGTATATATATATACCAGTAGCGCTCCTAAAAAAATGGTCCAAAATCATTGCTTGGTGGCAGATGATATTATCATGGCGGGCTGCCACAAATCAGGCAATATGTGGGAAACCCTGCATTTGCGTTCTTTCACACAGCTCCTCCATGTACTGTCTGGATAATTTTATGTTTGCAGTGCATGTGTGGAAGGGGCTCACGTCTGTGAATGAGTGTTGGCGTGTTTTTTTTTTTTTGTTGTTTGTTTTTCTTTTCTTTTCTTTTTTTTTCTTCCTTTTTTGTTGGCGTGTTGACCATCAGAATTTGAGGATTGAGCTTTTGCAGAAAGTTCCTCAAAATGCCTCAACAGTGCTCCTCGTAACTAAGCTAGGTTTGTGCTCACCATCATGTAGGTGCAAGTAGAAGATGTGCAAGCCAAAAGAAAGGTTATCACATATATTACATAAAGTGTGAAGGCTCCACAAGTTGTCAGTCATCGCTCAAAACATGCCCCACATTAGATAAATGTCTGTGAATGGCCAGCTGGGAATCTGTCTCAACAGGAGGGGGAACACATGCATCTGCCAGAGCAAATAAAACATGACGGAGCAGATTTGTCTGGATGCCAGGTCAATAAAATCTGCCTTTATAAAGATAATAATGTTTAGTTTTGATTGACGCTGTAAGTGAGGTATTACTCAAAGTACCTCTCTGACGGTGACAGTCAGAACTGAGCTTTATTATCTTTGTAAAGATATAATTAATGGCTGAGATTTATTCATCCATTTACATCTACTTATCCGGGGCCTGGTTGCGGGGACAGCAGGCCGAGCAAGGTATTCCAGATATCCCTCTTCCCGGCAACGTTTTCCAGTAACTCCTGGAAGATCCTGAGGCGTTACCAGGCCAGATGAGATATGTAATCCCTCCAGCATGTTCAGGGTTTACCCCAGGGCCTCCTACCAGTGGGACGTGCCTGGAAAAACTCTATCAAAAGTGCCCAGGAGGCATCCTGATCAGATGCCCGAACCACCTCAGCCTGCCCATTTTCATGCTTAGGAGCTCTACTCCAAGTTCCCTCTGGATGTCTGAGCTCCTCACCCTATCTCTACCCTATAGAGGACACTAGTATAGGCTGCTTGTATCTGGTATCTCCGGAGCGGCAACTCTCCCAACCCAGAGGGTGCAATCCACTGTTTTCCGGCAGAGAACCATGTCCTCAGACTCTCAGGTGCTGACTCCCATCCCAACTGCCTCACACTCTGCTGCAAACTGCCCCAGTGCATACTGTAGGTCACAGTGTGATGAAACCAATAGAACCACATCATCTGCAAAGAGCGGAGATGCAGTTTTGAGGTCCACAAACCAGACACTCTCTTCCCAATGCGACCCTTGCGGGGACCAACACCCACTGAAAATGTGTTTGCTGAGGTGTTGTATTGTATTACATCACAGTGTCTCTATTCCATTACTTCGAAAACATAATAAATGCACCACACAGCTTGATAACGTACATCACGTCCACTAAGTGTGATGGTGATGGTTTAATCAGCGGGAGAAATTCTGTTCTGAACTACAAACCAGTTGCTTCGCTGGAGACATTTCTAGCTGGACTACTCAATACAGTTTTATAAATCCAGCTAAACCATGCTGAAGAATGTATCAGAATTTTTTTGTTTTTGAAATATTGAATGTGCTGTTAATCTGAGATCTCTGCAGCTGCCTCAAAGTCTCAGTCTTTGTTTGGTCTTGTCTTACAGCAAATAGCTTTTAGGAACCTGGTCCAGCGGAACAGACAGACAGAGCAGCAGGCAAACAGACCTCCACCTCCCAACTCCATCATCCACCTCCCCTTCATTATTGTCAACACCAGCAAGAAAACTGTCATCGACTGCAGCATCTCCAGCGACAAGTATGTGGTTGTGCTAGCCTTCAGTTTCAGCACTTTTATGTGAAAAGTTTACCTTCAAGGCTCATGTTGTTTTTTTGATCAGTGGCAAAAGAACAGTGTATATTGCAGGGATGAATTAGACTATTTCCCCTTGAGCCAGGTTTTAATTTAAAGCCGCTATATACAACATTGAGTCTTAGCTGAGATTGCCTGCACACTCCAGACGAACGGCCAGGTCAGCGTCTGCCCAGTTAACACGAGCTGACACAGAATCAGCTGTTAAACGGACTCAACAAACACACCGACACCGAAACAACTTGACTCTGTCCTTAAACCCCCCCAATAAGCGTTAGGTACGTGGACTGTTTATTAAGATGGACGACATGTCTCCACTTCCTCCCACTGTACAAAAACGAACCAGAATAGCCTGGATACAGCTGCTGCCATCTTGAGCTGGCATTTGGAGCCAGCCATTTAAAGTCTATGCTGTAGTGATTTCTGATGTAACAGGTTCCTGCCCATACACCTCTCCAGCCAATCTTGAGCAGCGCTATTAAAAGCGAGCACACTGCTTGGCACACAAAGCCGTCAAACTCCATTTTTATAGCATCAACTAACTTATTAAACCAAACTTGAACAAACATCAGGGCAAAGTAACCATCTTTGGGAAAAATTAATTTGACATGTACTTTGAGTTTTCAGTCTGGCCCATGTCCCCTCCACTGATATGGAGGGGGGGTGGTTTATGACCTCTATACTGCAGCCAGTGAACAAGGGGCCATAGAGACATTGAAGCTTCACTTTTGGGCAGCTGCCATGTTGACCATTTTTTTATACAGTTTGTGATAAGGTGGTGTTAGCTATGTGATGCTAATAGTTAGGCATGTCACCATTTGTGTGTTTGTGCGTGTGGAACCCCACCAACTGTTGCCGACACAGACACACTGTAGCGGTAGTCTACTGTGCGTCTAGCATGACAAACCTCCCACTGGTTAAAAACAACACATTTGGTCTTTGCAAACAGAAATTATGTGCATTTTAATTTGCATATGGTGTGGGGAAGTGAGATCTGATCAGAATTGGTCACTTGAGACGTATGCAGAGATGCATTCTAATGTCAGGTGTGAACAGACTGACTTGGAGCTGTCACATAGTTGTATTTAGTGTCTGTTTAGTTTTGTAAAATGTATTATTTGCAGGTTAATAATTTTCTAGCCCTTGGCAACTAAACCAAAAGTTATTTGGAAATTTTGAGTGCCACGTTATTAAGGTTGGGTGTCAAGATGAGCAGGATAAACAGACAGTTTCTTGAGAAGATGACTCAACAGTTCAGTATGTAGCTGTTCAGCAGCTAACTTTGAATGTGAGACCTTCCCTGTGGCATCTAAAATAATTAAGGCTAATGTAGGATGAAAATAGTCCTGTCTTGCTACTGGCCCTCCAAACTCTGTGTGTACCATTAATAAGGATTGTATGCTGCCCATGGAACTGCAGGGCATGGCTTTAATGTTGCAGTCTGAACTTAACCTTCGGTGCGACCATGACATTGGCTATTATGATTACATGCCTTTGATGGTAAAAAAGAGAATGTATTAAATGAGTCTCATCAGCATGGGGGCATATCTAAACTGTCATTGTGTAATCTGAAACAAACACATGCACCTAAAGTGCCACTCCTCTCCAAATGTGATGAAATTGTAACCTGTAAGGCTTTTTATAGCCTTGAATTGTTTCAGGTTTATCCACAAAGTCTGGAGAACCATGTGGTGTGTAATGTTTTCTCAGCCAACTGAAGACAGATCACATCCAACAACATTGTCACATTAGATAAGACTATGTTTATTAGCCATTTAGCTCCTTAGCAGAAATGGTTTGTGTTATTGTTTGCAAGCACACAGTAAATATCTGTTGTTCTTTCAGCATCAGGTTGTGTTGTTAATGTGCTAACTGGCTAACTAGCGCCTTGAATCCGTCCTGTTGGTCCTCCAGTTTTCAGAGCAACTTTTTGGCTGAGACACAAGTGGCTTGAGGCAATGCAACAGTTGTTCTTTGTCCCCACAAGTCTTTTTGGTGTGTCTGGGCTTTAACATGCCAGTTCTTGAAAGCCACTGGAGTATTTAATTTCTCTCGTCATCCATGCTTCAGGATATATATTGTTGCCACCATCCTGCACTGTGCTACTCCTTAAAACACTGTGGATCTGTTTCTAAATTGCACAGTTACCTCAAACCACATTCAGAATAGATGGGGAATTTTTTATTTGGTAAAAAAGTGATGTTTCACCATTTCTTATGTCTCGTTCTTCCTCTTTCTCACCTGCAGGTTCGAGTATTTGTTCAATTTCGACAGCATGTTTGAGATCCACGATGACATCGAGGTGCTGAAGCGTATGGGCATGGCCTGCGGTTTGGAAGTGGGAAAGTGTTCTCCAGAGGATCTGAAGGTTGCACGTAGCCTGGTGCCCAAAGCTCTGGAGCCCTACGTTATAGGTCAGTGCCACACATTTGTTTTGCAAGTTTTTGTCAGTTGCTGTTAAGATTCGGTTGATGCCAACCACATGCAGACATTTCTCTGCTTCTTATAAAAAAAAAAACCTTGACTTGGTGAACATACAAAGTTTTATATTGCAAAGAAACTACATGAAGCTCAGCTCAGACAGCACCAGTGCTTGCTGAAAGTGGTCTTGTACATTTTGCTGAGCTGTTTTTGCTCAGCGGATTAGTTTTAACAGTAAAAGAAGCAGCAGGTTGTATTACAGTCTGCAGGTGGAATGCTTTTACTTTACTTTGGTTTAGTTTCCTACATCTCAGTATGTCTGCAAGCTATGATACAGCTTTTGCTGTGCCTCTCCTTTTGTATGGATGACCACTTTCAACGTGCCCATGTCCCAGTAGGCAGAGCAGCAAGGCAGGTGTCTTGAAAGATGACATAAGAGGAGTAAATGCATTGAAATGATAGAGTTTACATTCACAGTGAAGCTGTCCCCATTTCTCCTATTTTCTGGGTAAAATTGCTCCTCTAGACCTCAGTGAAGTCATCTTTTCCATTATACAGATCTCCTTGATTATGTCCATCCATTGTTTAAGGCTTGGAGGCTCAGATTTGTACCAGTTGTTTGTAATCGTTTTCTTGCCAGCAAGCCTGTTTTGATTTTATTAACTGTGTCTGACTGACTTGATAGCTCAGCACAATCAAGTGCTCTACTTTTAAACTTTTTTGATGGTGGTTTTGACCCGATAGTGATTTTAATCTGTTTTCCCCTTAACATTTTCTGTGCGCAAATTAAAAAAAACAAAGGGAAGAAATCAAAAGTTAAAAGATATCAACTTTTGCGAAAATACAGATTAAATTGTCCCGCTGACTTTTCAATGATTTGCAAAAAGGTGATTTCATGCAAGATGTGTGAGTGGATGAATATCTGTGGAGGAGATGATAACCATTTTAGTGTCTGGGATCCTTCTTTGTATGTTCCATGTTGAAAAAAACACAACATAAAATACAAGCGGCATTTGCTTTTAGTCGGTCACTCCAGTGACTCAGTGAGCTGTAGCGCCACATTTCAAAGCGCTGTCCATTTAGAGGTGGTGGACTTGTATTGGTTTTAGTTGTAAATGTCTCGCCTTTTGTATTTTCAGCTGGCTCGCCAAGTTGACATGCAGAAACAAAGTGCCCACTGCCCAATCTCCAATCTCCATTGGTTAGCTAAATTGAGCCTTTGCCGCTCTGCACTGCGCACCACCCAGGTTGGATAAGATTAGCTAGTGGCGGCACTTATTTGTGATTACTGCTGGTAATGTTGCTCTGGGGGCGGGATGGCATCGCTGTGGAAACATGGTTGCCACCCTGCGGTCTTCTCCCAGATAGCCCTGGGGAGTAAGCAGCTTAATTTACTCACCATGGTGCCGTTATTCGTGGTAATTGCCGACTGAGCAGTGCCGCCAGCTAGCTCCCAACAGACCCAGGTGCCGTGCAGTGTAGTAAACTGAAGAGTAGCAAAATTGACCCATAGAACGATTATATGAATAACCCATCAAAAAATACTTTCTTCAGCTAACTGATTAATGATTAACTTCTGGCATCCCTGACAGAAACTAAAACTTTACATAGACTTACATAAGTTGTTGGATAAAATCGCTCCCTGCTGACTCATACAGTGTTTGCGGAGGAGAGTGTTGACTTCATGAATCATCAAAGTCATATTTCTTTGCTGATGGCGGCTTCTTTTTTTTCCCCCAGAGATGGCTAAGGGTCCCATCAGTAACGTCTATATCACTGGAGGGTCCTCAGCAAATGGAGCCCGTTACCCTGCAAGCAGGTGAGAGGTTTAAACTAATGCTGTGACAGAAAGCAGGAATTGTTCTACCACTCAGTCACCTTTAAAACAAATAATCCAATTCACTCCTCTTCTCCTTGTAGTGATGGCTGCACTGATGGCACCATGGCCTCCAGCTCCAATGACTCTCACTACAGCGGGTCTCGCGTGGAGACTCCAGTGTCTTATATGGGAGATGACGACGACGAGGACGAGTACGACGAGAACGACGACGAAGACTAACCTGTCTGCGCCTCGCCACTCCAACAAGCACAGTCCTTCAAACCACCTTCACCGTGGGAATTTAGTCCCCTTTTGTGTGTGCTTCTTCAACCTTTTCCCCTGTCTCCCATGCCTGTATTTCTGTCTGGCTTTCTCAGGGGTGTAGATGAATATTGAAAGAACAGAGGTGTATGTTGCACCCACCTTTTTTCTGCTCCTGAATCACGTGCACCTGCACCACAGCTCTGGGGGAGGTGTTGTCTAAGGGAACTGTAGTCTGTGGCCCGGCCACCACGCTGAAGTCTTTGTATGTTTAATCCACTTCTCAATAAGCCATCCCACTAAAAAAAACAACCTCTGTAAAACCTACTGCTGTTGGAGAATGTATAATGTACCTGTTTGAATAGTTATTCCTATTATTTTGCAATTACAAATGGCAGACATGATAATGATGATCAAAATGTTCCAAGATGGCCAAAGTGTCTGCTTTAACATGCCGTGTTAGTGCAACACCGTGGTTTCTGATGGCCTAATGCAGTTGCAACGGCATCGGAGGATGGGGCTCCATCAGATGTGTTGATACTTTCTGTTTTGTGTTCTGGGCAATAATTTGAACTAGTTTCTTATCCTCCATTGTGTTGGGCTGGCTTCCTTCTGTTCTGTAGGCAGCTGCTTTCCTGATCTTGTTTGCTAGTTATTTGTTTTGTTTTTTTTGTATTCTGGAGTTGAAGAATTCTCCGTCACCGCCCTGTCGACGCCTTGGTAGTGTTTACAAAATAATGGCACCAGCAAGGTAAAGACTTTTTTATAACCCAGGCTCCTGATAGGTAAATAAGCTTTGTTTGTGAATTACGTATATGGATCCTACAACGATTGTAGCTTATAGTAACCTTTAGAGGCCAGTGGTAAGATAGACCTTCAAAAATTATTGATGTAACAAAATGTGTGGTTGCATAGGTCTTTATTGTACTCCCTTCAAAGATCTCCCTTTTAAAACTTAGCAACACATGTACTGACTCTTCCAAAAACCTTTTCTGTAATCTAATATAAGTTTGCAAATTAAAATATAGATTGTTTTAATAATTTTGTATCTATAATTTATGTGGGTTTCATGCAGGAACAAGAAGGTCGTTTTTTATTTGTCAGGGCACGATGAGGTAAGATTTTATTCATCACAGTAGGTGTACTCCTCAAACATTTAATCTGCTTAAGGACCTTGTAAAAGAGTATTTTTTACCTTTTAAGACCTCGACTGACTTGAGTCTCGTGGTTCTTTTAAGAAGGGACTTCTCCCTGACATGAGTGTGCTGAGGAAGGTGGGGCTGAAGAGGTTTGTCAGAGGAGAGCCACAGGAAACATGCTAGACACACTAGAGGAGGATTGCTATGAGGTGAGAGCAACTGATTATTAGCTTCTTTACCCACTTAAATTACTCTACCATTGTTTCACGTCCGTCAGCTTTTAATTGAAATGTATGGATAGAGTTAAAAGAGTGGGCCCTTTTTTGAAAGACTGAGCAGCCCAGATGTTTTTGACATGGAGAACGGATAAGGGCCAAAATGAAGCACATGCTACAGGCACTGGATAATTTGGAAGATTTATGAAGTGTCTATTTGCTTTATACGTCTGATCGACAAAGGCAGGGAAACATATCAGAGCCCAACTTTTAGGGTCCCTTTTGTCCCTTAGAATCTGCACATTTTAAAGGAATAGTTCACATTTTTTCCCAGGCTCAAAATGAAAACATACGATGAAAGGATTATAGGTGGCTGTAATCATTCCTCCTGTTTATACTGGCTGCTATAAAATCCCTTTCTAGAACTCTGTCAGTGTAAGTTATGGGGGACAAAACACTCAGTCCTGTGTAAAATTAAATGTTAACTTCAACTGTAGCTATATGAGGGTTCAGCAGTCTGATTTAGTTAAAAAGACATATTTTTTCTCTTTAGTCCTATTTATAAATTTTGGTGTGAGTTGCAGAGTGTTGGAGATATCAGGCGTAGAGATGTCTGCTTTCTCTCCAGTATAATAGAACTAGATGGTACTCAGCTTGTGGTGCTCAAAGTGCCACAAAGAAATCCCACATTTAAAAAACTCAACAGCGCTGTCTCTTTTCAGAAATCATGACCTGGTTACTTGAGATAATCCACAGACCTGGTTGTAAGAGGTTTCATGTAGGAGCTATTTTCTTTCAGAGACATTGCTGTTGAGTTTTAAAATATATTTTATTGGCGCTTTGAGCACCACGAGTCGAGTGCCAGCTGAGCCTTGTTCTCCACCGAGCAGTACGGTTCATTTCAGTGCGCTTTTTTCCAGTTTCCACTATGAAAAGTTGTGGATGGTACCAATGGAACTGTTCTGTACCGTCCCCATTTTTGGTCCCCCCTCTGTTGGGGTACCTAGCACACAGACTTGGTACTAAAAGGTACTAAAATGAAAGGATGTTTTGCTGCCTCTTGAAGCAGCAGTTGTTGAAGTAAAAATTTACTTTCACTGGGCCGACTGCCAGCAACTTTTAAGGTGGAACGTTAACTTGAATCCATCAGCACACCTTAAATATCACTGTGACAACTTTGACCATAACTTTTGTTTTTATATGACATACACTTTTAGTAATGAGTGGATCTACAAGTGTTTATATACATCAATTTTGGCCGGGTTATGCGAACTGCATGTATTCAAATCCTCACTAGAAGAAAAAAACAACAACTGTTGCTGAGCGCTGTCCCTGTGGGCTACAGCAACACCAAACCCCTGAGCTTGCCTGAGAAGGACTAAATGCACAAACCTGCTATTTTTAAATATCCCATGGAGAGAGACTCTCACTGCAGCCTGTTTTATTTTGTTCTGAAAATGGTGGCATCCAGCCTGGTTCTGTGGACGACAAAGGAGGTGCAGAATGATGAAGGAGGAAATACAGTGAGTGCTGGACGGAGCAGTGAGTGACAACAGAAACACTAGGGTCTAGGTACCATGTCTGAAGGGTTACTTTTGGTTCCAAAGGTACCATACTGAAAATGTTGGGGCGAAACAGGGCTCAAGTTCTATTATATTAGAGAGAAGGCCAACATCTCCAACACTCTGCAACTCACACCAAAACAGTCCAGACTGATAAATAGCACTACAGGTAAGAGGACAAATATGTTCTTTTGATTCTGGGGTGAACTGTCACTTTAAATGAAGGATTATCTCCTAAAGTTTGTCCTATAGAGCAAGATTCCCTCTTTGTTCTTCCACAGACTGCTTCCTTGCTAAGCAGCAGGACCGTGACACAAAGTAATTTGATGTTATAAAGGCCAAAATAACACTCAGACTGCTATAGCCTCATGTTGTCTTTCACCAAACTTGAGAATGTAATTTTACACACAGCCAGGACTTTGATTTCAGATCTCTCTGTGTCCAGCACAGACAGGAGGAACGTTTCCTGCAACCAGTAATCCTTTCACTGTATGTATTAGTGTATCAGGATTGTACTGAGATATAAGTAAAAACTTTGAACCTATCCTTTAATATTTAATAGTGTTTTATTTAGATAAGGATTTAATACAATCTATTTTATGAATTTCAACACCATCTGGTGTATCGAGGAAAAAAAATATCCTAATGTATTTTGTCCGAGTTGATCACAAACAACTTGTTGCTTATTCAAACCCGAGCTTCTCTTTTACCACGCAGCCACTGTTTGATTAGTCTACACCAGTGTCCCGCTGCTAATTGTGATTTGCCAGTTGACTGAGTAGTGAAAACTCCAGCTGCATACGCTGCCTGTGTTCTTCTGTTCCAGCATGTGCTCGCACACTTTGTCTGGGGCATTAGGGTGTTAATGGATTACCGAAAGGTGTTGACTCAGGTGTGTGTGTGTGTTTGTGTGCGCGTGTGTAAATGAGTGTGACGCAGTGCTCAAAGTGTGCGGGGATCTAGTTGAGACACCAGTCTCAGGTTCCCGTCCCTCTCTCATGCTGCCTCTCCCACTCCTCTCTGATCTGGATCCGCTTTTCTCACCCTCGCTTCATCCTTTCACCACCTCGCCACTGCACGTTAGTGAGCAGTGTTTACCCTATTTGTTTTCTTTGCAATGTCTCCTCTCTGCGTTGCCTAACAGTCACCTGCCCTCAACATGGATATCGGAGGACTGACCACAGTGGTAGCGAACTCCGCTTACATCAATGCCCGTGGAAGCATCGACGGCTCCAATGCAGCTGCAGCTCGGGACAAGAAGTACCACTCTCGCCTCAAGCTGCCCCACATCACAGTGTGCGAGGGCCTGAGGGATACCCTGGATCTGACCTTTGACACTGTCTGTGTGCAACAACCTATCGGCAAACGCCTCTTTAGGGAATTCTTGGATGCAAACACAGATTATCACGGGTCTTGCCGTTTGTGGAAAGACATCGAGGGGTATGACCTGGCGGAGGATTCTGACAGGGAGAAGAAGGCCTCCAAGATTGTCCAGCGTTACATGGACCCCTCTGCCAAACACTACTGCCCGTTCCTGTCTGAGGACATCATAGCCAAGGTGAAGGAGAACCAGGCGGCTGCAGGCGATGATTTGTTCACCGCAGCCTTGGCCACGACATTGGACTATCTGCGCGAGGCCCCCTACACTTTCTTCCTGGAGAGCTTGTATCTGAAGAGGTACCTGCAGTGGAAGTGGCTTGAGATGCAGCCCATGGACGCAGACTGGTTCCTGGACTTCCGTGTGCTGGGGAAAGGTGGGTTCGGGGAGGTGTCTGCCTGTCAGATGAAAGCAACGGGAAAACTGTACGCCTGTAAGAAACTCAACAAGAAGAGGCTGAAGAAGAGGAAAGGCTATGAGGTGAGAGAACAACTGTCACTCTTGATAATGAGCTCCTTTGCTCACCGTGCGTTTTGCTTAATTTTAATGGGCATAGCTTTAAAACAAGGGCTGCATTTACACTGTACCCAAACATGTTGGAGCAGTAAAAGAGTTTTGGGCACTTTATTGTTTGAAATGCAATATTTTTCAGTGTCTGACATCTTGATGCCTTTACTTTTATTATCTAAATATCAGTCATAAACCCAGCCCCAGTTTACAGAATGTGCCGCAGCATGAGTACAGTACTGCCGCATTTCCTCGCATGACATTTCGGGGAAACACAGAGCTCTTTTAATCGCGATGCATGCAGTGATTTGATTAATGAAGGCATTTTGCCGGCTTCACGTTCCAGAGAAAGTGCCCCGCGCTGAGCAGACTGCGATGGTGCTAATCATCTTTGTCTCTGCCTCTGTCTCGTTTGGCTTGAGCCTGCAGTTTTAAACACTGAGACAGGGATAGAGTGATTACTGGGAGCTTTAGTGGAAAGCTCTTCTGAATGGAACTTCTTGGCACACTTACATCTTGCCCTTGACTTGTTTGAGGTCATTTTTATATCTCTTTCAAATGGCATGTATATCAGAATATTCGTCTTCAACCCAATAGAGGAAAGGTCTGTAGTTCTAAGTTTCTCTGTTGAAAAAAATGTCTGTGTGCCACTGTTTTTCAAAAGCAGTCTTTCCTAATTTCTTCCTGTAGGGGGCGATGGTGGAGAAGAGGATTCTCGAGAAGGTTCACAGTCGCTTCATTGTGTCGTTAGCGTACGCCTTCCAGACAAAGGAGGAACTTTGCCTGGTCATGACCATCATGAACGGAGGAGACCTCAAGTAACGTCACATTCTTAGAGTGCAAACATGAACAGATGTCACACAGGCTCACTCATGTTCTTTATCCCCGCTGTGATGCGGTGTTATTTAGAGCCTTTTTAATTTGACAGACAGCAGCACTTCTCAGCATCTCCACTGCCAACAGCAGGTGTGCAGTCGACCAAAAGACTGATGTGACAGATGCTGTGATATGAGTCACCTAATAGGAACACATTTGCAGTCGTAGATTTTGACAGGGGACACCTCAAAATTTAGAACATGTGCATGAAAGTAGCAGAGGACCTTAACTTTGAGCAAATTAAAGACATCAAGTGTTGCAGAAAAGGCACAAAGCGGTGCAAAAAAGAATTAAGTGTTTGACGCTCAAAATGTTCTGGTGGAGGATCCCCAACCTCCCTTTTCATGTGTCCCCCCAAAATTTTGACACTAAACCTGCACCCTTGACCACATTTAACAATCTAATGTGCCACAATTCATTCCCAATGGTTCCCCCAAACTACATTGTCTTTACAGCAGGACACATTTACCTAATAATATACACATTTGGTTGCTTTAACAGCTGAACGGTTCTGTGTCTGTAAACAGACACATGGCTGCAGCTGCATGTTTGTCAGTTGCAGAATCTCAGTAACATTCATGAGCTGCTCAGAACCAGCTGTTGAAAACACGCTGGACTGCAGGTTTTATGCAAATTTGAGCTGTTGTTCCCCCGAGACATGAGGTAGAATTCACAAAAACAACCCTCAAATTGCACCAGACACTTAAAGTCACACTGTCAGAAAACAATTAATCACTGTAGGAGAGATTTATCATTTTAAAAATCCATTTATTTCTTCAAAATCAGATTTAAACGTCTGCAGAATGTTTGTAAAAAGAGAGTTTAATCAGAAAAGCAGGAAAATTAACATGTAAAACCCATGTAACAACAACTTCTATAAGTTGCATATATATAATACTGCACATGTATGCAGGTCGCTCACCTGTCCTCTGTTCCCTAAAGGTACCACATCTACCTGGTGGATGAGAACAAACCGGGGTTTGATGAGCCCAGAGCCTGTTTCTACATCGCTCAGATCATCCAGGGCATGGAGCACCTCCACCAGAAAAGAATCATCTACAGAGATCTTAAACCAGAGAACGTACTGCTAGACAATGATGGTAATACATTGTTAACTAAACACAAGAAAAAAACGACCAATATTTGTGCTAAATTAATCGCTAATAAAGATATGTTGTCAACCAGGAAACGTGCGTATATCTGACCTTGGTCTCGCTGTGGAGCTCAAAGAAGGCAAAACACTGACCAAAGGATATGCTGGGACCCCAGGTGAGTCTCATCTGTATCTACAAAGTTGATACTATACAATTGATTTCATATGTAGAGGTGTAATATTCATGTTTAGATATGTACATCCAAACATTTGACTTTGGGTCTTGCAGGATACATGGCTCCAGAGATGCTGAAAGGAGAGAAGTATGACACATCGGTCGACTACTTCACTCTGGGAGTGACACTGTTTGAGTTTATTGCTGCCAAGAATCCATTCAGAAACAGAGGGGAAAAAGTCAGTCACTTTGTTTTTAATTAAACTTTCAGCTTTATGCTCTAAATGGCTAACTTTATAGTCAAAAATGAAGGATACCTGCCTTGTGTTTAGGTCGATCGCGAGGAGATGAAAGAGCGCATGCTGACACGGGAGGTGGAATATTCAGAGTTGTTCAGTGAGCACGCAAAGTCGCTCTGTGCGGGGCTGCTGGCCAAAGAGGTTTCTCAGAGGATGGGTTTTAAGAACGACTGCTGTGATGAGATCAGAGCGCACCCATTTTTCAATGACATCAACTGGAGGAAACTGAATGCAGGTACCGTCTATTTTTCTGTAAATGTTCAGGGTTGAGTATAACTTCTACACCTGGAAATAAACATTGGCATTTTATTTCTTATTTCCTTCAGACCAGTGGTTCCCAAATGTTTTACACCGCGTACCACTGCTGCTCCAACTGAATCCAATTTTGAGATAACACAAGTCTTATCTTTTACTGTTTTGCACTGCAAAACAGTATATTATTTTTATTCTTATTCATATTCTTGTTCTTATTCTTATTTTTTGTTCTCATTCTTATTTTTATTTCATTCTTACTCTTCTTCTTATTATTTTTCTTATTGAATTCTTATTTTAATTCTTGTCCTTTTTCTTATTTTTATTCCTATTTTAAGTCTTATTATTTTTATTCTTAATCTTATTTTAATTCTTATTTTATTCTTATTCCTTTTCTTATTCTTTAATTCTTGTTCTTATTTTATTCTTATTCCTATTTTTATTCTTATTCTTATTTTCAATTTCATTCTTATTCTTATTTTTATTCTTATTCTAATTTCTGTTCTTATTTTAATTCTTGTTCTTATTTCATTCTTATTCCTTTTCTTATTCCTATTGTTATTCTTATTTTCAATTTCATTCTTACTCTTATTTTAATTCTTATTCCTATTTTTATGGGGCTAAAGGTGCGTGCCATGAAACAGGAAGTTGTATTATACATTAGGTAAAATAGGTGTTTGTTCTCTAGCACCACATTGTGGACTCCAGAAGTGGTACAAAATTTGCAATAGTTAATTTCCAGTGGGACAAACCATCTCACTCCTGCGCGCACAGCCTTGTCAACCGGTGTCCCGCCAGTACCCCCGAGTGTGAGGGTATCACTGCTTGCAGCTTTTATTTTAAATTACATTTGAGGGATTTTTTAGTATTTTAATTTGAAATCGGGGAGTATTTCTATGGTATTATGTTTTTAAATTAATTAATTAAATTTTCAAAAATATTTCAGATTTTCCTCCGTGTACCACTAGAGGGAGATTGGGTACCACTGGTGGTGCGTTAACTGTGGTTTGAGAACCAGAGTTTTAGACTCCGAAAATGGCTTTAATTCTTAATTTCCATTTCTCTCCTCTCCAGGTATTCTGCCTCCTCCTTTTGTTCCCGACCCTAAAGTGGTGTACGCTAAAAGTCTAGACGACGTTGGGGCTTTCTCCTCAGTGAAGGGAGTGACCTTGGAAGATCCAGACAAGACCTTTTTCGATGAGTTTTCCTCGGGCAACATCCCCATCCCCTGGCAAGAGGAGATGATCGAAATGGGCATTTATGGAGAACTCAACGTTTGGGGACCTGAGGGCAGCATCCCGAACGACCTCCGCAGGGAGTCCATTCTAGAGCAGCCAAAGTCATCAACCTGCTGCTTATCGTAGAGCCGCTGAAACACCTTTGAAGATATATCAACCACACAGAGCACAGACTTGTGCTGCACGAGGACTCAAATGCTCAGGACAGACACAAGTCTCTTCTGAACTTTCTGATCGCAGAGTTAAATCAGTTTGAGACTCTAAACTTTCATCGGTTAACACAAGAAGCAACCAGAAAAGACTGCAGGTGGACTTTCAATCTGGAATGAACTTAAACATAGGTTTAGGTTTTAAAAAAAAGAAATTTACTGACATTATATCTTCTGTTTCATTCTCTTTATCTCCTCTTTCTCTGTCCCTTTTTCAATCCTACTCTCTTCTCTTTGTGCGTCCATGTTTTAAATGATTGTATTGCTTTTAGATTTAAAATGCATTTTAAATAACACATTTTTAAGCATTTACATAGGTGCTGAGTGACAGTCACATGTTGAACATGTAGAATATTGATTTCCCTCTTTCGCATATGTGCATACCATGTAATGGAAAGTGCTTCTTTCTTAATGAGTTTACTGTCCCTTAGTTTTTACTATAAACAGCTAAATGACCCACTGCTGTTGGGATACTGAAAGCTGCAACACCAGAAACACAAAGGTTTTTATGCTTTTGGAAAACATTTTCTCATGTCTTTATTTAATGGTTCGTAATCGACTCTTTGCACAAATAGCCAAGAGCAGAGCACCTTTGATGAAAGCTCATGTAGTCTAGATGTTATGAGACAAATCTGAATATAGGGAGATGTTTACAGCAAACTGATTTACTTTAAAATACAAATTGTTAAGCAGACATTGACTAAAGTCAGAGATATCATCTGTATAAAAGAATGTTGGCAAATAAAATAGCTTATTGAAATGGAAATTTGAGCTTTATTTCTGCGTTACAGTCACAGCACAGTCCAGGAATGTTGTGTAAACAGGTCAAAACCAGATTTTTCTCGACATTGATTTAAATCAGTGAGAAGAAAATGGAATTTGCTTTTTCCCTTGAAATTTTAACAATATTCGTTTAAAGGTCCAGTGTGTAAGATTTTGGGGGATTTAGTGGCATCTAGTGGTGAGGATTGCAGATTGCAACCAGCTGAAACGTCTCGTGGTTTGTCTGTTCTGGGCCACTGTAGAAACATGGCAGTGCAACTTTGCGGATTCCATGGACGAGGATCCGCTCTCTATAAATGGCTCATAGTAAAGACAACGATTCTTAATTTCAGGTGATTACACGGTAAAGAAAACAGACGTATTATATTCCATTTATCCCAATATATCCCCCTAAATCCACCACACTGGACCTTTAACATCTCAGGAATCTCCACCCCCTGAAGCTCCTCCATCACTCCTTCGCTGTGGCCTTGTATATCCTCACCTCCTGCTGTGGGAGCTCAGCGAGCAGCGTGGCGTTAAAACTGCTCTCAAAGCACTCTGTGAACTTCAAGTCTGACTCGAACCGGATCTTGTTGGCCAACAGCAGCGTTGTCTGACTCCCCGGCCGACAAAAGTAAAGCATGGTTTCCAGCAGTTCCTCGAGGCAGCCATGGGGATAGATCACGTCAGCTGCGAGTACATAATCGTAGTTGTAGGACAGGTAGGGGAAGTCTCGCTTCAGGTCCTGTGCCCAGGTCAGGGCAGCCACCTGGGGGGTGTAGCGGGACCGGCCCTTGGTGTTCCGCATGAGGTTAAAGGTCAGATTAGGTAAGATCTCTGGTAGATCAGTAGCTGTCACCCATGCCCCTGAAAAAGAGAAGAGAACACCAAGGCAGCTGAAGTTTTGAGCCATGACTCCTTCTATTCTGGCTCCCAATAACGCAACAAGACAACATTTTAAGACTCCTATGTAGCCAACAGCCCTGTGGTGGCGAGTCGTGTTTTGCCTCCAGCTAATAAAATGACGTCATTGTGACATCAGCCCTAAAATTGTCTGTACCTTTCAAACCTTGGTCTGGTTTTAACGTCTAATGCTTGTGTTGAAATGTAGGAAGAATAATTGTAACTTTATGGATTTCTTTTAGTTGATACAGACAAGGGAACAAATAGAAAACAGAGGAATCAGTTCGATATCATTGCAATGATTCAAGTTATGTTATATGTCATCTGGAATAAAATGATATTTTTCCCACTGCATGATTAATGGAGGAGACCAAAGGATGACACTATCAGTCCAATAATCACTTGTTTGTCAAGATATCTTTACAGCTACTGGCCTGTTTACAATGCAGACATTTTAGTGTGGGTGGACAGTCACAGTCCTCAGACAATGAATCCCAGTGTGTCAGTGACCTGCTGAGGTTTCCTCGAGTTCCACCAGCAGGCCAAAATGTTCATTTTGTACAAAAGATTAACAGATACTCGTAAAATATTCAGTGCATATTTATGCAATAAACCTTCAATGGCTTTCCCTTCAGCCTCAGTCAAATAGACTGCAAGTACTGAATGTCTTAAGTAGGAAATTCAAAACAGTAACTTCTATAGGTCATGAGAAATGCTAATTTGATAAGTTTTTTTCCCCCTATACAACTAGCTGTTATTGCTGCAGTAATGTTGGCAAAAGGCATGCTGGTGACTTATGAAATTCTTGCAGATACAATATAGTTTCATACATACTGTACATATTGTGTTAAGTACAAATTATCATAGACTTACCGAGCAGACTGGCCACTATTGAGAGCAGGCCAGTCCCAGCTCCTATCTCCAGCACCGCTTTGTCCATCAGGTTCACTTGTTGCTGGTTGTTCTCCAAGAACTGACTCAAAGCGATTGCCTACAAAATAAATGAGTCATTATCACAACAACAGAGGAGATCAGAGAATGTGCAGATACACACGGTCACACAGTAGCAGGGCGTACCCCGGGCCAGATCAGAGCGCCGAAAGTATCCATGGACTCTCGGATGCTGATGTCATGACCAGCAAAAGAGAAAGACTCATTCCCCAGCGCGTAGTAAACACTCGGCTCCCAGATGTTCCTCCTGTCCGAAGCCTCTCCTGCCATCACTTTCTGGTCTGTTAATGCTGCAGAGGACAGTGTTACATGAAGGTTACAGTGCTGCAGACTTGTAAAACTCACCAGTGTAAAGAATCTGCATGATGTTCATCTGTTTCTCTGCAGCACAGAAATTAGACAAGTGATGGCAGTGACGAATTCAGAGATACACGTACTATGAAAATTCAGAGTTACCTTCATCTGTGGTCCGCTGCTTCACCTGTAGTTTCCCATCCTTTTTGTCACCCACCTCCTTTTTCTTTCCAGAATGCCTCTGTTGGATACGTTGACCAACTGTAGACAGTCTCTCCATTATCACTGAATGCTGTTGAAGGGAAAGTAGTTTAACTACATTTCAGTCAGGAACACTTAACTCAACAAAAACTTTATTTCCATTTGCGTATAATATTTGGCGGTATGGCTCTGTTCTGGGGCCTCTCTGCCTTTCCTAGGCCTATGCAGGAAGCCTCTTCCATGTGCCCATGTGGAAAGCCAAAGGTGGAATGAGAACACCTCTCTGCCCTTCCACATGCAAACAAGGAAAGTCCGAAGCAGAGAAAGGAAACCTCCCTGCCCTTCCATGCGCCCACATGAAAAGCCTAAGGAACAGCAACAAGACCCCCCTCGGGTCTCCTGTCTTGAACTCCAAGAATCTATGGGGTATCGTCAAGAGGAAGATGAGAGACACCGGACCCAACAATACAGATGAGCTGAAGGCTGCTATCAAAACTACCTGGGCTTCCTTAACGCCTCAGCAGTCTCACGATGATGATGGCCTCCATGTCACACCGCATTGATGCAGTAATTCATGTAAAAGGAGCCCCACCAAATATTGACTGCTTCAATGAAAAAACTTTTCAGAAGGTCGACATTTCTGTATTATAAATTATATTCTAATATTTAGAGATACTGGATTTTTGATTTTCATGAGCTGTAAGTCGTAATCATCAAAATTAAAACAAACAAATGAATTAAATGAATCTAGAAGACACAAAATTTTCACTTTTTGAATTAAATTAATGAAAAAAAGAAAAGAACTTTTCTACGATACTTTTTGAGATGCTCGCTCTGAGGTAACAAAAACACAATGATTCTTATTTGCAGGTGAGTTTAAACTAATGAAAACATATAGCTATGAATATTATGCACCATTTCTGCCAATATATCCCCCCAAATCCTACATCCAGAAAATTTACTATCTAATGTTGTTGCTGTCTTCTTAGTTTTTTTCCTTATTTAACTTTACACCTCTTAAAACGTGAAGAGCAAACACATTAAACTGCTTGATATAAATATATGTAAGCTATCCCCCTATTACATTTTACCAAGTATGAATATGTGTTAAAATTATCGTTTACTCACATTATTAGAAATACATTTGTATTCGGTAAGGCATGTAAGCCATGTGGTCAGGTTGTGTATCTTTACTGTTTAATTATCTGGATTATAACAAACATTTACATTGTTTCTCTGGCTTGTGTTTTATTTTTAGTGTGCATTGTTAAATGATTTGTATGTTTGTGACTTATTTTTGGCTCAGCAACAGTTGGAATGGATTCAGAACGGACTAGATTTAGTTCACTAGTCTCTTTGGCTGACACTGGACTCCAGTCTGGAGTCCAGCAACACAGCTGGTTAAAGCCTCAGGTCAAACACAGGGATACAGAGGACGTGTTGGATCGCTCATAACCACTGATGCACATCACATTCAGCTCCATGCAAATGTAAAGGGAACACTGTGATGTTACTTAAAAATTATTAATGTCATCTGAGGTATATGCAATACACTGATTTTCTCCTTATTTTACTCATTCACTGAAAAAGTTTTTAAAAAGTTGAACAAAAAACGACAAAAAACTTTCAATATATTGCTGAAACATACCTGTGTGAAGCAGTCGTCTCTTCTTCAGTTCTCGTGTCTGAATTTCTCTCTGCTGTGTTTGTCGAAGCTGTGTCACACCCCTGAGCGAGGCTGGGGTATTTGGACAGACAGAAGCAGAGAAACAGATTTATAATCTCTGACAGAGAGATGAGCAGCGCTGACCCCTCCCAGAACTTTACCATCAGCTTTTGTTGACTGTGTGTATATTCTCTATTACTACTGCGGCTTTAAAATCAGATCCAGCATTTTGCTTCCTCTGAAGATTCTTCACAACATCTGCAGAATGCTCCCTCCTGTCGTCCTTAATGAACCAGACATCTGGTATAAGCAGGGGTCTCAGGTAAAGCTGTAGGGATATGCAAACATTGGAGAACAACATGTTTTTATACGATGTGTGTGGTGCCAACATATTTGCATAGTTATGTTTACCCTGGGAGGGAGATCTGTACGAGGTTTGTTGTGGATGTGTGAGATGGATATGTGCCACCTGGCAGGCTTCACAGGGAAAAGTGTTAATTTCTAACGCAATCAGAAGGAGAGTGAGAAAACTGTTTTCACAGGCCTGACCTGGAATTAACACGTCCACCTTAAATACCTTTATCAAGCATTTATCCTTCCCCTCTTCACCCCCTGGCACGTGCCATCTCTTGACCCTCTCCTACTCGCTGTGTTGCTCATAAACAAACTGGACTTAAGTTTGTTAGTAAATAAACCACAGAAGAAGAAGCTGTGAACTGGAAAACTATTCCAGGGACTGTATGAAAGTTATTGGGGTGGTGAGGGGGGCTTGACTTTATAATTCACTTTGTAAATTAAAGAAAAAAAGGAACTTTGCAGGGTCATTATGTTTTATCAAACATCAATATCTTTCTTATTTTTCTGGGCAACTTGATCTCTTTATTAAATAGTGATGGTGGAGAGATAACAGGAAATGAAGGCAAGAGATGCAACAAAAGTTCTCACAATGATTTGAACCAGGGATGTTGCAAAGCTGTGATACAGAGACAGAATATATAATTATTCATTCATTCATTCATTCATTCATTCAAACATTCATAGAAGACTCTGGAAATTTTTTCAATGATGCCGAGCGTGAACAAAGACATTAAAAACAATCCATAAGAAAACAAAGAACCATCATGCATATCAATTAAAACAGATATGAAATCATACATGATAATAGCAATGAATGATCGCTAAAGTCAAAATATAGGATGATAAACATTTTGAGGTGTAGATGAAAAGCTGAAAGTATTTACACTCAATTAAAATAAGATCAGAAATAAGGCATTTAAACAGCCATAAAGGTGGCAGTGTCCAAGTTTAAGGTCTTTTGCAGATTAGTCCATGTGTAAGGAGCACTGTGAGAAAATGACATTCTTATATCATTTATGTAAATTGAGAACAATATTGTCCCTAACACTGAGCCCTGTGGGACACCTTTTGTAATATTTACAAAACCCACCCACCAATCTTTACACCTTGTAGTCTATTGGAGAAGTAGTTTTCAAACCACAGGCGGCCGACAGAATCAAGCCAAAATGGGAAGGTTTCTTTAAAGGTAACAAATGGTTAACTGTGTCAAATGCTTTAGACAAGTCTATAAACAGAGAATGTGTTGGAATCGGCTGCAGACTGACTTGGCAGAGATGGCTGCCATTTTGTTTTTTACATGGATTAGTGTATTGTGCACTTACTACCACTAGATGGAACAAAAAGTGTCCACAAACGAGGACAACAGGTCTAAGTTAAGTAGAATGAGGTATAAGGTCAAATAAACCCAGGAGGTTATATCATTTGTAGAAAGTGGGCTGAATTGTGTCCTTTAACAAACATTAATAGGTTCTTAATTTTTTTCTTCTTGGATTTAATAAACTATTGGTTTGTACAGATTTCCCTGCAATATGAAATTTATTACATAGACTTATTGAAAAATCTAAAAGTTTATAGAACACAATAAAAATTGGTAGAGGAAATACAGTAAACGTGATTTGTAGTTAAGTTGAACATGATCTCTTACGTACATTCCCACCTTTGATATTAGTTATTTTTTCTTGACAATGGCTTTTAATATGTGACTACATACAACCGAGGAACTTTATTTACCAGTTATTTGTCTGTTTAGAGCTGCCATGAACACCAATATGAAGAAAAGCACTCAGATTAGTGCTGGTACATATCTACACTATAAAAGGCTGTGGTGTGAACATTGTTTACAGTCTGTTTTGTACCAGATTCCAGTCTGTAATGTAAAGTTTATGCCTGAGGATGGATACAGTGATACTTAGAGTGTTTGTAAGCCGTGTTGTGGGGCTCTGTCAGGAGGATTCACAGCCTCGGTGCATGAACTCACACACAAACAAACAAGCTGACAACTGGTTGGGCCGCATGAAGCTTGAAAATGACTCGTACTGACAGATGGCAAACAGCAACTCTGAGTCACTCTCATCTAAACAGCAACATTACAATAAGCAGTCAAGGTATTAGGGGATTTCCAGAGCATCAGGATCTCAACACCAGGAGTCCAGTGCTTGCTATTTTATTTGTCAGTCATTGTGGATTAATGATGTATTGCACAGATGCAGGGCTGGCCTGAGATTTATGGGGGCCCTCGGCAGGATTTGGTTTAGGGGGGAAGGGCCCTCACTGGCCCCACGTCCACTAAAAGTGCTTGCTTTTGCCACTAAAAGGCTCCGATTAAAAGCGTCTGACAACATCACGGAAAGGAGCCCTACACAGAAAGACACTTAGATTAAAAGGTAAGATCACTATCACCAAGCCCACCAGACTCCATTTAAAAAAACAGTTATTTTATAATCATAATGGGCCTTCTTTTAAAGTCAGCAGAAACAAACCAAACGTCACAAAAGCAATCTTGGTTCGTCTTTCCACTTGCCCAACTATCACCAGCTCTGGGTTGGTTGAAATAAACTCTTAACTCACCCAGTTAGATGTGAAAATATGCTGACTCTATGCATGCTGAAATAACTGTTTATTTAAATGGAGTCTGGTGGGTTTGGCGACAGTGACTTTGGGGCAGTTTCTGGTTAAACAAAAAGGATCCTACCTCATCAAAAAGGACCTTCTCTGTAGGGATTCTTTCCATAATGTTGTCAGATATTTAGAATAAAAATCTGAGCCTGTCAGTGGCAAAAACAAGCACTTTTAGTGGACATAAATTAATGGTGCACAAATGCCCCAAGCGGTTGCATTGCAGCCTGTTTCACTACTGCAGCTGAAGTGGTCTCACTCAATACTGGACTAATTTTAAAAACTGTTGTTCCCATTAGTCACTTACACACAAGAACATGGGATAATAGGGGCCAGGTTGGGAATACTGGAGTTACCCTTTAATGGGTAATGACATTTTCCAACAGGTCTCCACAGATGTTCTTGTTTTACTTTGATTTCTAGTTTAATTAATTTCTCATTCATGTGTTTCAATGTATATACCCACCTGATGATGACTAAACAGATCCAAATATGTTTATAGGAGTCTAAAAATATGATTTTGTAATGTACCCACATGATGTACAGCAAAGCCAGTTATAGACTGGAGATACACATTCAGCTGTGATCTCTTAAATCCAGCAAAAGTCACTTTTCCAGGAAGGGGACAATAGAGAATCTGCAACACTCACATGTGTCAAATATTGTGTTTCTCAAACAATAGCTTAGGACTGTAATTTTTTTCATATTAGTAAATTTGCGCAGTGGTGTATGTCAGTATATGCGGAGCTGACGGCAATTAAAATAGAAGGATAAAGAGCTGCCAGTCATCACCTTAGAGGTGGTAATCCTCACCTCCACGTCCAAAGGGCAGGGAAAGGTTGTGTAGGCCAGTGGAAAATGAGTCACCGTCACACACAGCAACATGTGAGTCCTGGCAGGCTTTACAGTAGCTGCATGTGCAGCGTGAGTGTGTAAATACATCAGTTAATGGGTGCTAAGCTGCTGTAATTTAAAATGGGAAGGCGAGGATTGGAATCCATCGAGGCTAGATGCCACATCGGCAGAGGAACATAAACATCCAGGCAGCAATGTTGCAGACAGTGAACACAAAATCTGAAATGTGGGTGTGAGTGTTTTATATCATCATGACAGATTTTTGGCAACAGAGGAGATCAATCTCCAGCAACTGCTCCCTGATCTGGTGAAATAAGCCAGAATTCCTGGACTCCATGAGTTGGGTGAGGCTGGTTGGCCATATATGGGGGCTGGGTGGACTGGAGGTTTAGATACACCCAACGGACTGATGGTTGTGTCACTGTTCCTGGTAACACTCATCACCTAAACCTCAAAAACAGCTGGTTAAACCCCCAGATCAACAAAGCACATACAGGGAAACAGAGGACACTTAGGGTTGTTTTTACATCATGCACATCATCACATTCAGAGACATGGTTTGATATCATTAAAAAATTATTACTGTCAACTGAAGTACACGTGATATGCTGATTTTCTTCTTTATCTTCTTCTTTCTCATATATTAGCAAAGTTTCTTATTTCTCATCATGTCAAACTTTTCTCCGCAACAGACCAGGGTTTGCTCGTTTGGTCCGCAACAGAGTTCGAATGAGTGTTCACATCACTCAACATCATCCAAACTATTCGTGGAAGGAGGTTTGTTTAAAGCGGACCAAATAGCGCCAGTGTGAATGCGTCCTTAAACTGGTGATGGCTTATCTTGAGTGACGTTTAAAAGCAGCGGCCTGATCCACGGCTATAGGTCTGTTATTTTTGCTCCATGTGTTTTTTCACAGCATTGCAGGTAAAAGAAGTTTACCTGCTGGAGGTGAGCTGTTTGCAGAGGTGCAGTAAGAGCCTGTTGTCTGCAGCTCGTTATCATCATTTCACTCTGACAATGAATGAGAGACAGATTTTGTGGACACACATAGTTTTTGTTTTCTTATTGTAGTGTTCTCAGCTCTGAAACAGAAAATGAACCTCAGTGTCGTCTATAACATCTTTCCAAATGTAAGTCTGTGGAGCAGCTCCAGACTTTAAACCCGACATCACACATTTGAGTTTTAGCACTCTAGCTTTTGGATTTAGGAGAGTTGTTCATTTTTACGTTACTTTTTGGACCATCTTAGAACATAGGAATAACATGTATAAGTTTTGAAAAAGGGTCCCCTTTAATTAAGTGCAATTTAATATACCAACCAATCAGCAGATGAGAAACCCAGGGGCACAAGGGGCAACGTTTATATTTAGTGCAACTTAAAAGTTCAAAACTATCTGTTCAGTTAAGCTTTAAAGAACAAGCTGACTCCGACCACGTGGCACCACTTCCACACAGTTCTCCGCGTCTGCTGCGTTATTGGGCTCTCCTGACAGCCAATCAGCATAAGCTCAGTGGGAGCCATCCAACCAGATAAAGCGACCGGTCTGACAGATGATAGGAGATTAACGAGGTGAAATCAGATGGAGGAGTCGTTTATTTGATTCACTCTCCAGATACAAACATGACAATGAAATTAACCACTCTCATGATGTGATAAGTGAGTGGGTAGTTACGCTTTATTCCCTGACTGAACATACACACCTTCAGATATCGTAGTCCTCTGATCCAGGAGTGTGTGTGAGGCCTGCTCTATTGCAACTGGGCTTGCGATGGAGGCCAGGTGGCCACCAGGGAAATGTTCCTGGCAGAAGAACTGCAGTGAAACAGAGAGGAGCAGTCACAGTGGTGATTATGCACAACATTGTCTGTGTATGGCTGAAGTAGTCTAATTGGATAAAAATGCCACAGTGCATCTATGAGATAGTGGAGAACATGTTCATACCTCAGCATCTGCAGCCCTCTTTGGCTCTTCGAAGAACTGGTAACACTTCCCCTGGAGTATCACAC
This sequence comes from Epinephelus moara, assembly GCF_006386435.1. Classification (NCBI taxonomy): domain Eukaryota; kingdom Metazoa; phylum Chordata; class Actinopteri; order Perciformes; family Serranidae; genus Epinephelus; species Epinephelus moara. The sequence continues at coordinate 17,402,104 of NC_065512.1, read as the reverse complement.
CGTGGCAACACCTCCACCCTGTGGCCAAAAGGTGGAATTGCAGCATTTATTTTATTACTCCAGTCTTTATTGCCTTTATTCACTCTTTGAGAATAACTCTTACAAATATTTCCTGTTATACTTGATCACTGTCTGGGTGGGTCAATTTAACCCTTTCACACATGGTGGTCACTACAGTGGACAGCTATTTAAAAGCCATTTTCTTGTATATGCATTGGTTCTGATGCTATAGTTGCATTTAACTCACCACAGTGGACCTTTGTGCATCATGCCATACACTGCCACCTACTAGCCAGGTGTTGTCAGTGCAACACAAAGCTCTCAAAACCAAGATGGCCGACAGGAAGGAAGAAATGTTGTGCAGCTCAGGAATATCTTGCCAATCCTTCTATAATAGGAGACCCTGGCAGGTAAATAACATCTAGAAAAATCAAGTAACATCTAATGAGTGATACTGTTGTTAAATTTTCCAAGTATTAATTTTATGTTGTGAGGAAATTACAATTAATCATCTGTCCACTGAGCTGGGCATCATGCATCACTGACTTTGTTGCAACTTTGCAACTTTTTGTTCTGCATGTTTTAAAAAATGAACTTCATATTTTTTCATGCCGAAAGAGGAATAAAACACTTACGACAAAAAGAATTTTGGACTAGCGAACAGAAAACACCCAAACATTTAGGTTTTTATTTTAGTTTATACTTCTGTTCTGGAGATCTATTTAAAAAGCACGTCTCATTTGCATATTTAAAGGTCCAGTGTGTAGTGGCAGAGATTAAATATAATTTACTAGGTATGTTTTCTTTAGTGTTTCATCACCTGAAAATATCAACTGTTGTGTTTTTATCGCCTTTGAAGGAGCCGTTTATATCTACACAGGATGCTGGGCCTTGTTTACGAAGGTCACCATGTTGCACCATTGTGTTTCTACAGTAGCCCAGTATGAACAAACCAGACAATGGCTATACATAGTGTTATTCACATTTTCACCTCAGCCACTGTGGTTAGCAGCCCTTCTGCGATGAGCAGCGTTGGAAAAACGTGACACTGCTTTATTCAGTGGGTCTCAGTCATGAAATGTGAGCAGGACAAATTTGTGTGTAAACTGTTTAGAGAATGTTTGTAGTTTGATATGGCAACAGGCTAAGATGCTGTTTATTTATTATTGTCTCATTTGACGACATTGGGACTTAATAATCGTTGATGATGCTTAGTTTTTTTTTTATACTTATCAGGTCCTATTGGTCCCAAATAGCTATGAGAAATTAAAAATGCATACCAAACAAACATTCGGGTTCCTGGAGGATATATAACGTGCATTTGTCCCCCCAATAAAAAGATCAAAGTAGCAGAAGACTTTTATTTTGGTAAAAATGAAAGACATCGACACCGTACATTAAAGCAGAAAAGGCACAAATTGGTGCATACAAATGTTGAAATGACACCAACACTACATCCATTTTAACACTGTTGAATTACAGCATTTTCAAACTTGTTTCTCTTTACAGGATACGTTCACATTTTTTTTTTCCGAACCTATCTTCAAACAAAAATCACATGCACCTATGAACACTGATTGTTGGTCACTGTAATCATTCCTCATGTCCATACTGTATGTTTGGATATTCATACTATTTTATTTACACTTAACCTTGCTTTGGTGATTGCGTCAGCAAACACCTTCTTTCTCTTTGAGGTGCTGTACCAATCTGATCTCTGATCTAATGCACAGGACTGCCCTCCATTGCTGGCTCCTCAAAGAGCTCTTCCTCTCTGATTGACTCTTTCCCTGGTTCCTCCATCATCACATATTCCGGCCCCTCCATCATGCGAGAGTTTTGCTGTTCGTCTTGCCCCATCCATACCCTAGCCTCTTCATTTGGGTAATACTCCTCTAAAGGTAGCATCGGCTGCCCCAAACTGTCCAAAGCTGGCCCTTCGTCCATGAGAGCAGCATCTGGTATGATCTGTTGATATAAAAGAGGCTCTTCAGGGTCCAGCCCCTCGATTGGTTCTTCATCTAAAACATACATCTTCTCCTTTATGAGCCCCTCCTCCTCTGGCAGAGGTTGATAGACAGGATCTTGATTCTGAAATGACGCCCTCATAGACTTTTCCACTTCTGACAGCTCTGAGTCGTCGTCTTCCAGTGGTACCAACTCCATAATTGGCTCACCCACCACTTCAGGGTTTCCCTTCGCTCCTAACAGCACTGAATTGCTCAGTTTCTCTACAGGCACGTTGTCGTCATCCAGTGGCTCCAGCTCCATGATTGGCTCACCCACCACTTCAGGGTTTCCCTTCGCTCCTAACAGCACTGAATTGCTCAGTTTCTCTACAGGCACGTTGTCGTCATCCAGTGGCTCCAGCTCCATGATTGGCTCTTCATTCAAAACATAGGTCCTCTCCCGTATGAGCCCCTCCTCTTCCTCTGGCAGAGGTTGATTGACAGGGACTTGATTCTGAAATGCTGCCCTCAAAGACTTTTCTACTTCTGACAGTTCTGTGTCGTCATCGTCATCCATTGGCTCCAAGTCCATGATTGGCGCAGCCACCATTTCATATTCTCCCTCCATGTCGATGTGCCTCTCTTCGATGTCCTGACTTGCTTCAGTCTCTGCCTCGAGGTTCATTCGCCTCTGAAACACCTCTAGAACATCTGGCTCCACCTTAACCTCTGACTCCACCATAAAGTCGGGATCATCTTTGAGCTCTGGCTCCATCTCAACCTCTGGCTTCATGTCAACCTTGAATTCAGCCATGACTTCTGGCTCCACCTCCACTTCTGGCTCAGCTTTCACCTCAGGCTCCACCTTCACTTCAGGCTCCACCTTCACTTCAGGCTTCACCTTCACCTCTGGCTCCGGTTTATCCTCTGTCTTTACTTCAACCTCTTGCTTCTCTTCTACTTGTGGCTTCACTTTGCTCTCTAGCTCCACCACGCTCGGCTTCATGTCCACTGGCACTGGAGCCAGTTTTTCCTGCTGCTCCTCTGAGCTTGGCTTGATTTGTGGTGCGGGTTCCTCCACCACCACATGACCCTGCACAGGAACCCAGTCTCCCTTGACAGGGCTCTGGTTTTCTTCAGTCAACACAGGGTTTTGTGCCATGTCTTGAGCAAATGGTGGCATCCCCAGAGCCACTGCAAAGAGACAATAAAAGACAAAATAGTTGAAGTTAGACAGATTCCCTTACCTGCATCCACAGACAGATTATGAGACAACAGGCATATAAAAGCCCTCCTAGATAGGAGCAAGACAGTCAGACTGTCAGGCTGTGTGTCTCTTTGTGCTCATTTCGTGGTCACTCTGCATATTTTATGGTCATTTTGCTTCTCTTTGTGGTAATTTTGAGTCTTTTTGTGATCTTTCGGTGTCTTTGTGTTGTCATTTCATAGACTTTCCAACAAGAAATGTCAACAGCAGTCACTTCAGATGGTAGACAATACCACAAAATTTGGTTTCGATCTGATGCCACATAAAACACGGCCAGAATTGACGATAACGAACCATACTTTCATGCAGGGGTCAGTAGTGTGTGCTGATTTACGAGGTGAATAATCAGTCTACTAGAGTAAAAGCTAACCAATTACAGTTTGAAGATGTAAAATTAACCAATGCTAAAGATCCGGTTTGACTTTGATTTAATTTCATTACAGTATACCTTGATATTCCTTGCCTGAACCTCTCTGAAAAGACTCTGCCAGTGAACTTTGTCTCTGTGTCTGGGGTCTGGATTCTGAGGCTTATTTTCTGTAACAGCCCCAAATTCTCTTTCTCCTGTTTTTTTCTTCTGTTTGTTCAGCCATTGCTGCAATTATGTGTCGAATTATACAAGTAAGGATTCCCCCCTCATTGAGTGTGCATAACAGGGCAACAGCAGTGAAAAACAAAGAGTTCAAGCACTTGATGCGTTCGTAACATTGTTTACATAGACAATTTCACTCTAGAAGTACAAATGGGCGTAGCGTAGAAGAGATATACTGATCCCTTTTTTGATATTGATCGTATTGACACTTTAAATGGAATCATAGTATCTGTAGTATTGATATCTTGGTATTGCTCAGCCTACCCCTATCAAATGGAGGCTGGACTCCGAATTGTCTGGCCTGTCTGTGCCAGGTAGGCTTGTTCAGTAATCCACCCATGCATATTGAATCCATACACAATTGCCTCAAATTTTGCTCATTATTTACTTTAATTTATACTACTTCTTGCTAAAACAGGTAAAGTTTGAATGAATTAATGTGCCATGTAAAGCATTTCCAAATCCTGAACTATTACAGAAAACAGACTGACCTGTACATGATATGATGAGATAAACACAGCGTTGATCATTAACTAGACTCTCTCAAAGGACGTGATAACGCTCATAGACCAAATCACAGGCAGATATGTTTTAACTTCAGACACAATAAAAAACAGAAGTAGGAATCAGTCTTTTGGAGAACACACTCGTAGAAAAATGTAAAAGAAATCTCTTACCTGCCAGGCTCAGCGAGAGCAATGCCAGCGTCTTCATCCTGATCTGTTTGACTGAATCTGTGTTTCAGATTGTAGGCTGTGATTTACTGTCAGATGTGTCTGTGAGTTATTTCCACCTGTTAATGTGTTCCTTCTTCCGTGTGCGACTGCTATTTATCAGTGATTGCTTATGGTACACCTAATCTTTATGAACACCATAAGTCCTACCCCTTTTATTTCTACTGTCTTTCAGTAAGTCATAAAACGGGACCTTCCCGTTACTTTATCTCGACTAAAGAACATGTTTTTTCTCTTTGTTTCCTCTTGGCATGAAGTCGGTCATAAATCAGTGGGTAGAAAGGTCACATTCAAGGCTCCTCCAAAGAAATTAATGACCACGAAGTGAACAATCATATCTGAATCAGAACTGTTGATCAAGACAGATCAAAACAACTCTATGACAGACTCACAGTATATATGTTTGTATTCTCACATTCACCTGTTATTGATTCTGTTTGCCATGGATTATATGGGTGCAACTGAGCATAAATACACACTCACTAGCCTTTTTATTAGGTACACCTTGCTAGTACAGGGTTGGACCCCTTTTGCCTTCAGACCTGCCTTAATTCTTGGTGTCATAGATTCAACAAGGTGCTGGAAACATTCCTCAGAGATGTTGGTCCATATTGACATGATGACATCACACAGTTGCTGCAGATTTGTTGGCTGCACATCCATGATGTGAATCTCCCGTTCCACCACATCCCAAAGGTGCTCTATTGGACTGAGATCTGGTGACTGTG